>NW_022639609.1:396923-424373 GCF_010583005.1 Odontomachus brunneus | reverse complement strand
CTCTCTCTCTCTCTCTCTCTCTCTCTCTCTCTCTCTCTCTCTCTCTCTCTCTCTCTCTCTCTCTCTCTCTCTGTCTCTCTCTTACATCTGTATCAATATAAATGCGAGTTTGAATATTTCAGAATAAATGAAATTAGTCTCAAGTAACGACTACCAATACAGACTTTCCTTAAACTTGTTGAGTGATGAAAAAGAATAAAATCTCTTTTGGCCGAGTTTCACTACGTTATTAATTGTTTAAATGAACAAACAACGGATATAGGGAGCAATCAAAGGAGGTCTCTCAGGATTAATTGCGAGTTCTGTCAGAGCTCAAAACTCATTTGTCTATTCGTTGCTGTTTCCACTCGAGCTTTCCAGTATGCTCACGAGATAATGGGTGCTTTACTCGAGCCTGTTCTTTAGATTTTCCAAGAAAGCCGGGGCGATAGTAGTTAGGCTAACTACTGGCGCTCGAGTGTGCCTTAACGTTCAAATGTCTCTCGACGAAAGCGCGTAAATCTGCGAAACGTAACTCGAGACAGTTTATTCCCGTCTCTCACTTTCACTCCACGCGAGAGGATGTGAAAGTCTATAGAATCACTCCGCCTGCTCCGTTCTCCCTTCACCATTTTACGCAATCTCGACAGTTTTCGCGTCACCTGATATCCCTCTTGCGAAATTAGCTTAAAAAATTTACTCGCCTCTTTACTGTATTATGTTACCCGCTTATGAGGCGAGGTAAAAATTTTCCGGCTCTCGTATCGCGGTTTCTCGTTACGAGCGTTTATTTGTTTGAGTTGTAATGCAAATCTGCAAAAGAGACTACGAAAAGTGTGTAGCGCGGCATTTTTCCCGCTCGCGTGTTGCACGCTTGTTAAATCCCACGCTGCAATTTTCTCGCCGCAGTGGGCGGTCTTTCCTTTATCTTTTTCGCGTTAATAAATCCTTCTCAAGCTCTCGTTCTTTGACAAGTGACGACAGCTCGATCCCCGTGCCGCTGGGGTCGGCTTATTAAATTGGCATAATTACATCCGAACGTAGCTGTCAGGTACAGTGACGTTTGGTGCAGAGCCTGGCCTGAAATTTCCGGCGAGCAACACCGACAATCCGGTCCACTTCCCGGTGATTCCATCTATTCCACCCTAAGTTCACCCATCTCTCCTCTCGCTCTTGGCTCTCCCCCCCTTTGTCCGCCGAAAATTAACGAAGATAGCCCACTTAGTAGATGAACTTATCTGCCAGCGCATGCTCGCCGTCATAAAGTACGAAGACTCGCCAAAATTTTGCGGGTATCTTCCCCTTCGCAACTTCCACAAAGGGCAAAAATTGTCGATATCAGAATGGACATCAGGCTTCATTTTGGGCGATCGGGAGAGTTATTAATTTTGTCAAGTTCTTTTACACGATTTGTTGAGGTAGACTTGGCGAACTTAAAGGTATGAACTTATGGGATTATTTTCACCCATATACGCCTTCAGGATATCATTCAACTTTATTGAAAGGTCCTGTCATTTCAATCTCGTTTCAAATTAACAACGATACATAGATATTTAGTAATAGATAAATTTTAGTAATAGTTATCAAATAACATATCTTAACATTTGTTGTCAAGTATTTGATGACTACTATCGGATTTTTGGTAAATATTATAAAATTATTCAATGCTGTTTAATCAAATATTTGGTAACTATTAATATTTCTATCTTGCTATATTTGGTGACTGTGACTTGTATTTATTATTAATATATGTCATTTATTGATATTCGTCATATATCGATTATTATTATGTTACTTCCAATATTTGCTAGTAATTATGGCATTACCACGTTTCTTGAAAGTAATAAAAATGTATTATAAGCTTGAGTATAAAGATATCGTTATAGCTTGTGCACTGAGAGAAAAATATAGTTGCTTTCGGCGTCAATTATACTTTTTTGTGATTTTAACTAGAAAAATAATTAGAAAAACATTTTTCTAATAATATTTACTAAAACAATGGTTTTTCTAACTATTTTTGTGCTTAAAATCACAAAAGAGCAACTATATTTTTCTTTCAGTGTAGGAATTATTAGTTTCTGTTCGATCACAAGGTAAAGCCATCGGATCAGCGAGTCTGAGAAAGGATGAATGATCGCTACATTAAATGAAACCACGAATGTAACGTATAAAACGATAAAAGCATCGATGTAAAATATAAAAAATATAGATGTTTTAAAATAATTTAAATAATACGATGGAATTGTTTGCATGAAATAAAAAAATTATTCAAAGTAATTTTCATCTCGGGGGCACAAGCTTTAGTAGTAGTTACCAAATATCTAATTTTCTGTTGAGAAGATTTGATATTAACTTCCAGAATCTAGTTTGATGATTTGAATGCATAGTTCAAGTAACTAAATCTTGGTTCTGAGAGAACTATAAATTTGCTTTATACAGGGTGTCCGGTAACTCATGAAGGAACCGCAGTGTATGGGTAGGTTAGGTCAAACTAAAAAAAAAATTCCTCTACCGTTTTGCGAACATGAAATTTTGAATTATTAATCCAAATAAAAATCCAAATATTAAATATACCGCGGCAGACATCGCCATTACAGCTCATCTACCGTATGACGCATAACCATTCATTTTAATCTTCTTTGATTAATAATTTAGAATTTTACATGATTATTCACTTTAAATAGTTGAAGAAGTTTTTCATAATCATTCATTTTAATCTTCTTTGATTAATAATTTAGAATTTTACATGGTTATTCGCTTCAAATAGTTGAAGAAGTTTTTGTTCAATTTGACCTAATCTACCTGAACACCGCGGCTCTTCTGTGAATTACATCCCGTATAACTCAATTATTTCCTAATTATCGCAATTAATTAATTATAATTAATTACTTTGTGTTTGGCGCGCATTACTCGACTGAATAGTTGAGCAAAAACCACCAAATCTTAGTACTTGTTACGAAATTCTTCTTTCAGTGTAGAAACACAGAATGTTGCTTGACGAATGGTAAATCTACGAATGGTCCGCTTGATCCGCTGAAAGCATAGCTTGGCGGCACAACCACCTCAGAACGCATTTCGCGGGGAAATAGTTCGGTTGTAATAAAAATCGAGCAAAAGCTTGACTCTTTCTCTTCCGTTTCTTTTTCTAACCGACTCGAGTGGCCCCTCGAGCGAAGTGTGCGGGAGAAAAAAAAAACTTCGCGCCCGTAATTTTCGCCGCTGGTTAAAGCGGGCGCGGGCGACTCCGTGCCCGGCAATTATCGCGCAATTAAAAGCGTCGACGAGCGAAATTCCGCGACGGGAAGGAGGGGGAGGGGGGCGGGCGCTGTACGAAAAGTGCTTTCTTGTTGTACCGCCGTCGTGATTCACGGTCGCGCCCCGGCTCTCGCGAGTTATCGCGTGCCGTCGTTGTAGAACAGCCGCTATAAATGCCCATGCAGCCTCGCGAAGTTTCGCCGATTAATCTATTTATGTTAGCGCACAGGCTCATGCGCGTTTGTTTAATAATCGTGCCGCGAGGTGCATCAACTGGCTTTATGCGATCGTCGCGATCGCGGGGCGTTTAAAGTTGATCTAGCCCCGCGCCTCCGGCCCTTAACGAGCCCCGCGAATTACAGCGCGGCGGATTTCGCGCGAGAATCGCGCCGAAGTTTGAGCCGGATGATAAATACGCCGACTTTATATGGAGCTTAACGCTGAGACGTTTTAATGGCTTTTGCCTACGTAATATATGCTCATCTACGAGCTTAAATATCTCTTTCCCTCTTTCTCTCTCTCTCTCTCTCTCCCTGTCCCTCATCTCTTCTGCCCTTTCCCGCCCTTTGGAAATTCTCCCAGTGGCGATGCACGGGCGGACTGTTTGTTAATTTTCGGTAAAGTTGCGCGATTACTCATTCCGACGTGTAAACGTACGTGATAGATCGACCTTCTCTATGCATGGAGGAAGCGGAGGAGGGAGAAGGGTCTGTCTGCTCCCGCGCGCGGTTTATCGCAGATTTATACGGACGTGTGACGCGAAATTGCGGTATCGTATGCATCCGCATAGCCGACGGAAGGAGAATCGATTTCAGATCGATATGCCATACACAAAAGCGGCATAAATGCAAACGCGAGGAGGAGTCCGGGACGTCCCGCGCGTTATTACCTGAACGACGCGAAGGAAAGGCTCATGTGTGTGGGGGCAGAGAGGGAGGTAGACAGCAGGATAAATGCATAAGACACGACGAAATTTAAATTCCGTTCTTCTTTCGCTGCTGGGCAAAGCTCGGCACAAATGCTGAGCGCGCGCGGTGGCAGATATGTAAGCGGAGAGCTTCGACGTTCCATTTGTCGTGCAAAGGCGATACCTTCCTTCTCCTGTCTTCCTTCTCCTGTTCCGCGACGAGTACACCGACGAGGCGGCGCTCCTCCGAAACTTCCCGAGACTTCTGTCGACGTCACCGGCAAGAAAACCGCGTCGTTGTTCTTGCTCTTATTTCCCGGGTGTCGTCGGTCACGCGGAAACGCGCGCACTTCCCCAGCGACTCCGAGGGGGAGACGCGAGAGGATTGATGGTAAAAAAGGAGAGAATGGTACGTGTGAGGTACGTCGGAGGAGGGGCGGTACGAGAGGTATAAGCGAGGATAAGCCGGGGTGCGGGATCCTTTTTCGTTAATCCAGCCGCGCGACACCCGGCTGAAATATTAGAGTGCGAGCACGTCCGATTCGTATTAGTCCGGCTTTCGCGTCTACGGAATTTAAAAATCGCCAAGTGCGACGTGATTGCCCCGCAGCGGCTTCGCCGGCCTGCCGTAATCGCGGAAAGTGCGGCTGTATACGTGTTCTCGCGCGATATATGGCCGACAAGCCGGGTACTCGCGTCGCACTTCTCCTCGGGACAGTCCTGCGCGCTCATCGCACCGAGCCTTTTTCGGGAGATCTCTGGATTTTCTCTTCTGGCTGATTCATAGCTACACAACTGAAGAGAACACTGAATAAGAGGAACTAAGTGCTGGGATTGACGTAGGAATTTGACGTAGGAATACTCAATTACACACTGAGGGAAGTTATCCGTTTGTTAAAACATTAACAAATGGATGTCTCCGATCAAATTTCGATCAATTTTTATATTCGATCAGGATATCCGATTAAATTTTATCAGATATTTCGGATCATATTAGGTGTACAACTTTGCTTCCGCCGTTTTTTTTCCGAAATTCGAGGCTTTATTGTAAAAAACTGGTTATACATTTATGATTCAAAGTATTGTCCATCGCTGGCCACTACTGTCTTCCATCTTTCGGGCAGCGTACGAATCCCGCGTCGAAAAAACTGGTCATCTTTTGAGGCGATCCACGAATCGATCCAATTTTTTACTTCTTCATAAGACCGGAAGTGCTGGTCAGCCAGGCCGTGTGCCATTGATCGAAACAAGTGATAGTCAGAGGGAGCAACGTCTGGAGAATACGGCGGGTGGGATAGGACTTCCCATTTCAACGTTTCCAAGTATGTCTTGAGAGTACCACTTTCGCAACATGGGGTCGAGCATTGTCATGCTGCAAAATCACTTTATCGTGTCTTTCGTTGTATTGCGGCCGTTTGTCTTTCAATACTCGGCTCAAACGAATCAATTGCGTTCGATACCGATCGCCTGTGATTGTTTCAGTCGATTTTAACAGCTCATAATACACTACGCCGAGCTGGTCCCACCAAATACAGAGCATGACCTTGGAGCCGTAAATATTCGGTTTGGCCGTCGACGTGGAAGCATGGCCGGGAACTCCCCATGATTTTCTGCGCTTGAGGTTATCGTAATGAACCCATTTTTCGTCCTCAGTCACAATGCGATGCAGAAATCCCTTCCGTCTTTGCCTTTCAAGCAACTGTTCACAAGCAAACAAACGCCGTTCAACATCTCTCGGCTTCAATTCGTACGGCACCCAATTTCCTTGCTTCTGAATCATTCCCATGGCTTTGAGACGTTTTGAAATGGCTTGTTGAGTCACTCCCAATGATCGTGCCAATTCTTCTTGATTTTGACACGAGCCTTGATCAAGTAATGCCTCCAATTTTGCATCTTCGAAAACCTTCTCTCTTCCATCGCTATACCGGTCTTCGACGTCAAAATCACCGTTCTTAAAGCGTTGAAACCACTCACGACACGTTCTTTCACTAATAGCGGCCTCACCATAAGTATCTGAGAGCATTCGATGAGCCTCAGCCGCAGATTTCTTCATATTGAAGCAGAAAATTAAAACCTCTCGCAAATGACGAGAATTTGGCTCGTAAACTGACATTTTCAATCGAGAATAACTTTATGATGCAGACACAAATTGACTAATGTTTCTATGAGGTTATGTTGACAGATGCCCAAGTTTATTGTATGACGTCTATGATCTATTTATTTCGACCACCACTTACCGCTAAAGCCATTTATAGGAAAACGGCGGAAGCAAAGTTGTACACCTAATAATTATCAGTATTTCATTAGATAAACTGAGAAAAAAAAATTATGAACCGTTATTTCTCAACGGATGTTTTCTCGAGTACAAAAATTCAACGATATTTTGATCGGAAATATCCGTTTGTTAATTTTTTATTGGCTAATTTCTCTCAGTACACTATTCAGTTAATAGCAAAGGATAAATAAAATTGAAAGTAATTGTGTATGTACGATACAAATATTTTTTTAATTACTAAAGTTTAATGCAATTACAGAAAAGAACTAATTTTATCTTTGGATGGTTGGAAAGTTAAGAAATCAAAGGATAAATACGACCAATAATGTTTTGAGTCAGCTACATGATTGTCTCATTGAACTAAATTTTTAATTCGCTTTTCACAAAGCAACCAATTGAAGAAACACGAGAATTTTGTTGAAATAATTAGCACCACATAATTCACTTGCCATATTTATAACTCCTTTTTTCATAGAATATTATAACTTTTTTTTTATATATAAGTTCTATTCGTCTTTGCTATGTTTCTTTCTGGTAACGCAGAAATAGCTTGATCAGTCAGTAAGATCTGTTTTTCTAAGGAACATAGTAAATTTCTTTAGAAACATAACAAATTTTGCTAGAATAATAATAAATTTTTTAATAGCACGTTTTAATTCCTAAAATATAAGTAGCACATATAATATAATGTTTTAAGTTAATTTCAGGGAATTATCTAATTAAATTAAATTTTTAGTTTGCTTTTCACAAGGCAAATAATTAAAGAAACGTGAGCATTTCGCTGTACACACTTCAGTTTCTAAAATGTAAATAGTATACATGCAGTAAAAGCATAATCAATTACTGAAAAACATCAATATATTCCTCGGTTACAAAATTTTACAGTAATTTTTGCTATAAAATTCTTTCATAAGTACTTTCGCATTTTCCAGATTAAGAAACATTTACATTTTTATAAGATTTGTAATTTTATGTGAAATAATATATGCGAAGAATGGCAGAAAATCATAGATCAAAAGTTATACATTGTTCCATAAAACTATGACAACGTGAAAATATAAAAAAACTTTTATTTTTTATAAAAAATCCAAGATTATTTATTACACAACCCAAATTGAGTTCAGTGTTGAGACAGCTTCAAAATTGGGTTTATTTAACTCGACTCAAATTGCTGCAATAGATCCATTTTAATAGTGTGCTTCGTACATTTCACCTCCCCTTCGCCATTTAACTGCTTCAGTAAGACATTTATTTTACTTTAAAGTCAAAAGAAAATAATTTAATTCTGAAGTGACATAAATACGAAATCTGTCTGTTATATGGGATTTCTGTTTTGCTTACGGGTGAATTTCATAGTAAGTATTTGTTCACAATAATACCCGCTATATCTCTGTCAACAATGTTTAAATTAGAGGTGGAAAAGCAAACTAAGCACATCTCTCCTTGAACATACATGTGGGTATCCGCGCAGAGAGTTTCAGCATGTTTCAAACACACCAGACGACTAATACAGCCAAGAGTATATTCCAGCGAGATCCAAAACGATAGTTTCGCCTTAGATCCTCCACGTAGCTAGCTTCTTCATGGATACTCCTCAGATATCCTCTACACGGAAGACGACCCGCTGCGACGCGAGAAGTATCACAGAGCCGTTGCGACTCTGTATCTCTCGTTGCATCACACTTGCACATCATTACGGAAATATTCGAGCGAGACGTGATGCAGCGGAAGCCCTTCTGTGCCGACATGCCTTCCTCCTCCTCCCCAACCCCTTAGTACTGTCCCTCGCGTTCCTTAAGATGCTGAATAGCTGCGTGCCGGCATTCTGCATACCTCAGGCGCGCGACACCCGGAGCTCTTCCGCGATACTTCCACGTCGCTTTACGGGAACAAACGACGGGATCCCAGATTCCAGAAGCTTGGACAATGTGCGCAGAGGCGCACGTAGAAATAGCACATTCCAATAGTGACGACGATGGGAAGCGACGGCGCAATTTCTAGTGTCAATTGCGGTCAGTTTTTCGCGTCTCTTTCCCGATAATCTCTTACTTCGTTCCTTCTTTCTTTCTTTCCTTCTTTTTTTGTTCGCTTCTCTTCGTTTACTTACAACTGAGGTATGATTAATTGAAGAATTTATAAAAATGGCAGTATTCATCGGGCAATATCGCCGAGAGCTGTTTGAAATGTTCCATGAAATTGTGTCGAGAAATGCACGCGACAGATTCAATCCGCCAAGAACGTAGTATTTTCACTTTTGCTTCCCAATATAAATAGAAACATTTAAACAGGTCATTTAAACAGGTTGAGAGAGCCGACGCCGATTGATTGTTGCGAATAATTAATCATTTTATTGTCTCATCAAAAGTGTTTTACATTTAATATGTTAAACGTAATCGTGCGCAATTTTTGCGACCCTTTTAACATTAATATTAATTATATCTCCCTCTCCTTATAGACTTTGCTCTTAATTAACGAATAAATTATTCGCAACGATCGATTTACGTCGGCTCTGAACGATTTGTTTCCTGCAAAATCTTACTTAAATTCAGAGTTAGGTGCTTAGAGTTTTTCAACTGAATTGCGGTCACAAATGTAATTTCGCGTTTATTGTATGATTCAAATGAGAAACTCAAATCTAACTATAAATTCTGATTTCAATATCTCACGTGAGACAAGTTTCAAGTAAAGTAAATGTACCAATGCTTGGACACTAATAATTCTCCATCTCTCTTGAACGAATAAATTTCTTTAAGTTTAAGGAGACTGGAGGGTCAGATTGTCTGAAAATAATGTTTGTTCTTTTACAATTTTTTATGACAAACTGAATAAATATACGAAAGTGTTTTTTTGACGTGTATTTATATAACATATAAAGAGAAGAAAAATATAATTTTAATGATCAAATACTCAATATAAGTGTATGGTACATGCAGTTAAAATATATTTCGTTTTTCTTTCCAAAGTCGTCATTTTGCAGTAATATCTTGACTCTTGGTGGTTCAATTAAGTTGAATTTTAGGTAGAAAATTTCTGTAAACTCATCGTTATCGTATAAATCACTGACAAACTCGTAAAAATATTTAATTATGTATTAATTATATTTAATTTTGAAATATTAATTTTTTTACTATAAAAGCACTGAAGATTTAATAATATTCCATTAAGAATTTGCAATTTTGTTAACTTTTATTTAATTTTTATTATAGTGGTTCACACGATAACGACAAGCGTACGGAAACTTTCTACCTAAAATTTAACTTAATTGAATCACCGAGAGTCAAGATTACTGCAAAATGACGACCTTGAAAAGAAAAATAAAATATATTTTAAATGCATGTACCATACACTTATATTGAGTATTTAATCATTAAAATATTTTTCTTCTCTTTATATGTATAAATACACGTCAAAATAACACTTTCGCATATTCATTCAGTTTGTTACAAAAAATTGTGAAAAAAACGCACGATTTTCAGGCAATCTGACCCTCCAGTTCCCTTAAAGATCATAAGTTTCTTATAGTTGTTCCTTGAAACTTGCTCATGTGAGATACTCAGATTAGAATTTATAGTTAGATTTGAGTTTTCCATTTCAATTATACAATAAATGCGACATCACATTTGTGATCGCAATTCAGCTGAAAAACTTTAAGCATCTAACTCTGAATTTAAATCGGATTTTCCCTGGTAGAAATTTCACACAGTTTGTAAACAGTTACTAAACAGTTATATTAATGTTTGCCCAGTAACTGACAAATAAAACTGTTGGGATCCCACTCAAGATGTAACGCTTTGTCTGCAGTTACTGTGCACAAAAAATGCGCAATATCTGAACTCATTTATTGACCGAGAACTGAGCAATAATTGGATAAAGAAACTATTCAGTCGATTAATAAGCAAGTTTATTGCTCATAAAATGGACAGTTTTGTGCTAGTAATAATGGATATTGTGCGCATGCTTGCTTATTGTACAATTTTAATTTTTAATAAAAGTTAGTACAGTTGTAGACATAAAGAATGTCTGATTTTTTGTAATAATTTCAGAATATAACCGAATAGTCCAATATAAGAAACGTATTTCTTAAGTACTATTCTCTCATTGGATAATTTTTAGGTTACATTGCCAATAAAAAGTCGGACAACTTTTATGTCCACAATAGTATAGGAAATCTAAGGTGTGTTTCTAAGATAGTCTAATGTATTTTTGTCGCAATGCAATTCTATATAATTAATATACAGCCCATTTGTCGTTTGCTCACTTTCAACTTTAACCTTACTTGTCACTTCTGCCATAATGTGTTGTTTTGTTAAATTCCAGATTTCCTCCAACTTCCTCTTCCTTGCTCCATGTTTTGCTACGCGTTCACTTATTCTTTACATAGTTTTAAGATCGTCCTTAAACAATATAATTTTTACCATGCACATGTGTATGCGATATAAAACTTAATAAAACTATGTTCAGTTTCTTTCCAGTTTTTGCGCAGTTTCGATACAACTATGAAATGCAGTAATACTAGACAGTAACTGATTGGGTGTCTAGTAAAACTGCATAGATTTCTACTAGGGTTGTTATACACAGATACTCGGGTCTGAATTTATAGTTAGATGTGAGTTTTTCGGTTGAATTGCAATTACAAATATAACGTCACGAATATCGTATAATACCGAAGAAAAGTTCTGATATAAATTTTGGACTTATAATTCGTTCAAATGAGGTCGCAGCCAACTTAAATTCATAGAACGCGCGCGTGCGCGCGATGCTCTGTATATTATCAAGAAATTAAGGCTATCTCGAATGAATCCATTGTGCCCTTCGAATCGTCGCTCTCGTCCGGTGTGTGTCCCTTCCGTCGGTGCGCCGGCAGATTAATCCGCGGCTCCCTCAAACAATGGAGCGTAAATAACCGGTGGAGAAATGACGCTGGCACGGGGAGGGAAGAGGCGGTGGTGTATTTTATGTTACATCGAATGGGGATGAAAGGGGAATTGTCGGAACGCGCGAGGTGGCTCGAAGAAGTGTATCATCCGTTTGACGCTCGCGTAGAAACGGCTATAATATTTCGCTGACTGTCAAGCGCAAGACCAGATATTGTGCGGGACTCTCTTCCGTATCTCTTCCTATCTGCTTACTCGAGCGCGCGAGACAGTTCGCCGGCTTTTAACTTAATACGCGGGACGGGAGATCGCTCTGATTTCGCATGGATCTTTACTACATCAACGATCGACAATCGCGCTTGCGATTGCGCTTATCTCGAGACTGTCTCCTTCAAATAAGTCGACATATTCCCATTAGAAGAAGTATCTCTGTGAGATCTTTCATTAGCCGCGTGTTCCACAGGTATAATTCTATCTCAGAAGTCTATCTCTTACAGAGAAAAATATTTCTGGAACATTTCAGGAATATTATTTTGTAAGATTGCATTATATATTTCTGAAAGATTTCAGCAACATTCTTATGTCCGCTTTTAAACAATATTCCGCTTTTAAACAATTATCTGCAATGTTTTTGAAATATTTCCAGAAATGTTGCAAATATATTTCTAAAACCTTAATACAATGTTCTAAGAATGTTGCAAGAAAGGATTACTTGTCTTTTATTATATTCAGTATATTTTACCACAATTAAGTATGATAAGGTAATTTATACAACTTCGCATTCCATACAGATTGTATCTGAAGGTACAAAGACACACTTAAAATAAGGATAAATATAATAAAACCCATTCATGATTTCCATAATATCTACTTATAATTAATATTATAATTATTATATTGATATCCAAAGTGACTCATTTACAGCACGATATCTCAAAAATTAACAAAAATATGGGTGTTTTCAACACACAAAAGTTATAGGATATCGAAAGAAAAAAAATATTTATATTTATTTGACCTCAGAATGACTTGGAATTGACCTTGTAAAGCTTGGTCCAACTCAACTTTAATTTTTTTAATTAAAATATGATTTCTCTTAACTTAAGTCGATTTTCCCCTTTAGTCATTCTGCGTAAAAAAGTACTGGAGTAAAATAATTGAAAAGTAAACATTTTCTGCGTTACTTTACATTTTATCGTGTTACTTTTCAATACAAGATACGAAATTAACAAAAAATCTTGTAAACTATTCATTTTTCGACCATTTTATTTTAATATTTTATACTTAAAATGACCGGTAAAATCGATTATTATAAAAAAACATACGAAAATTTTAAATAAAATTCCGTGCATTTTACAAATTTATTGTCTAAAGACGTCTGGACAAAGAAGATTTATTTGGCCTACAAGAAAGCCTACGAAAAGAAAAATTTAGTTGTATCAATTCAAAATGCATTAACCAGACTGTTTGGTGAGGTATGAACGAACTATATTTTTTGTTAAGATAACCAGACAATTTGATTACAAGCGTTCGGTTAAAGTAACTAAACAAGTTTGGTTGCTTTAACCAAACTAAACAAAATTATATTCACGTTTCACTAGAAATTTTATTATTTTTTTAACTGAAATTGTTTTTTAAGGTGTTAGTGTATGATTATTTTGCTTGAAATTTAATTGATTTGATGTTATATTGTATTTAGAGAACTCGCCTTTTATCTTGGTAGAATAAAAGGTTTTTCCTCTATACTGACTATCAAAATATTTTATTATAACTAAAAATTTTCTCAACCAAAGAAATTCTCAACCAGATCTTGTTTAATCAAATATTAATTCAATACATTAATTCGTGCTTGTTTTTTCTGTATGGAAAAAATATACGATTTACAGAATCGTTGCAAATATAAAAACACAGGTGAAGATTGTCTCTATCATGTTTGTGCAATCAAATTACAACAATCAGTTAAGGGGTCGTAACTTCGAAATTCTGAAAAATGTGCCATCTGATCTCTTCTAAGATAAAAAAACATACGCGCCCGCTGATATTATGAGCGGATTTAATCGGTCTCCCGTGAAAAATTGTGGAATATCGCGGCGGACGGTATTCGGGCGGCATCGTCGTTAGTCGCAAGTACGCATTCGATGGCGGCAGGTGTCAGAATACGACAAGCATTCGGCATTGTTAGCGGTGCCGCACCGACAATGCTCGCACGAGACATTAGCGGCTCGCTATGAATACCTCGGCAACCTACCTACTCACATCGGGCTATTCCGGCCAACTTCTACGCAGGTACGCACAGATGAAGGCGCACTTATTTGTACCGGCACAATGGCTATGTCAATATTTCCTTCTGACGCGCTGTTACGTTGCCGCACGACGACGACTTTGTGTCGAACTCTCAAGACTTGACTAATGCGCACGTATAGGGATTCTATGTCGAGATGGTGGTGTCGGATGACGTTCCATTTTCTTTAATAACCCATACAAAAAAGTATTACTGTTTGGTATAAATTACTACTGCTCAATAGTTTTATCACTAGTGAAAAATAATTTTGAGTACTTAAAAATTACAGGTTTATGAATGCCACAGAGTAATTCAATGATTACGGTGACAATGATAATCACTAATGTGTTATTAGGTTCTTCTGAAGTACTCAGAATTGATGTAAATTATTCTCTAATAACGAGATAGATTAAGCATCAACTCTCTCATGATTAATATGAATTGTTTCATACCTTATATTTTTCAAACTAATTTATTGTTTGTTATAATATTCAATTAAAAATCTAAGTAATCGTTGGGATAATGGAATGAGATTAAATAATTCGCTGATATACATTATAACAATATCAGTCGCATTTCGATGGCGTTATCTGTATCATTTGTCAATAAATACCATTAAATGTTGTTTAAACGATGAAAGAGCATATTATAATCATAATTCAATAAAATATCGTCACAGCTCATAGGCATCATGAGCTTTAGTTCGATTATTCAGGTTTAAGCGGTTAACGCGACATGAAAAAGTATGTGCGATTTCTACAAAATCGAAATCAGGTAGCGACGCAAAATATGAAATACTAAATTTTTAATTATTTAAACGAAATAATCAAGAATTAGATTGTCTTATTCTGATAGGTCAATTTGTGAAAATTTAACAGAAAATGTACCATATATAATAATTCGCCAAATAATTACTGAATCACTGAGAAGTGATTAATCACTACTGTTCTTTAGTAATTACCAGTAATAATTTACTGTAAGAGAAGAAGAAAATTGCGATGCTTTATAATTAACAACAATGCACATTATTGCAAAAATGACCTTAAATTTGTAGGAAAATTTATGCGGAGAATATAATTTGCAAACTTACAGCTTGCTGGATAAAATAAAGAGTGTACTATCCATATCTCAGAAATAATATAAACATGTTAAAATAATTAAAGATTAATATATATCATATCAAAAAAGATCACAAACAATTTGACGTTGAGTGTTTGGGTCAAAAGTTATTCTATTTTGAAGTATAAATCCAGCAAGCATGATAATGTCAAATGAAATGTATTAAGCAATTGTTTATACGTATTTCTTAGTCTCTAATGAAGTATTTATACGTATTAAGTTTCTAATTGGCATTAGAAACATTAATACACTATTAATACAGCATTTTATATTATTCTACTACTTGGAAGTTGTAATGAAAGCAATTATTTATTTTATTAAAATTAAAGAATGTTGGATTTAAGTCAATGTACTGTTAATACTTACTAAAAAAATATTTATTAATTTTTATATATTTCTTCCTTCATTGTTTTCTGCTACACCAACAAATTTGTTCTGTTACAATATCAACCTTTATTAAATACAATTACTAATCTTATGTAACTCGGAGACTCAGTTACTATGACACAGAAAACTGACGGTCCGTGCCGCGTAACAGCTAAATTTGCTACATTTGCGACATTTGCCGAGCTGGCGAGGTTTTTAGTCGCAACAGCAAACCTTTTCCCTCCGTGTATTAATTATTTACTTGGCACGACGTATCCGGTATGCTATGAAAAATACAAGATACAGCCGTAGCTAAGAGAGACACGTGGGCGAGAACACAACGGAGGTAAAATATTCGACGGTACTTGGTACGTTATTTCCACTACAGAAAAAACAGGGATGTGAGATTTTGCGATATATCGCAAGCACCACGATTTTTTTCATGAATCGCAATACGATACGTAATTGGACTTTTATCACAAAATCGCGCCTGCAATTCAAAATCGCTCATCATTTTAGTTAAGTATCCGTGCGAATATCACGCGACTATAACAGTTATCTATGATATTTTACTATCTAATCCAAACTTATACATTTAGAGGAATTATGTCATTATAACAGCCTTAAAATGTCAAGTTGCATTATTTCTTTTTATATATAATTTGTGTATACTTTTTTATATATGTTTCAGAAGATTACCAAAGATTACTACACTTAATATTGATTGTTATTAATATTTTAGTAAAAGAGGATAATAAAAGAAATAATCTTATTGTTTTATGAGAAAAATGTTGTCAATAAATGATTATAATTAATTAAACGTGCAATAACACATCTTTGTATATTGCATATCTTAATAAGTCACTTTTAAAATTTTGAAAATTAATGATCCGGAAATAAACAAGTCTTATAAAATGTCTCCCATTTTGATACGCGTAAAAATATATAAGTAAATTTATATATGTATATATTATATTTTTAAAATAACATCATTTAACTTCATTATGTTTTCATTTTTAATTATTCTTTTACAGTAAAACTTGTTTTTTTAAATATTTTTTTTATATTTTAAAGAATATTTTGATGCAGTATGAAGAGAGAGTTGATTTACTTACTTTTAACATGTTTAATATTTATTTAACTCTTTGCACTCGAATATACTCTCAGAAGGGACATTTTAAATGTAGCAAAGATGTTTCCGAGTGCAAAGGGTTTCTATCATGTCCTAGATTTCTTTATGTGATTAAAAGTTGCATTAGCAATATAAAATCGTGCGCGATTCAAAATCTCACTTGTAATACAAATTGCGCGCGATATACAATCATATTTACGATACACAATTGTGATGCGATATATCGTATTTATTGCGAGATAAGAGGATACTGAAGCTGAAAACTTTATCGACAGAAAACTGACATTTTTCTTCAAAGTTTACATCATATTGGTTGTACAAAATTACAAGTGCTTTTACGCAATGAAAGTGCGTACAAAAATAAATAAGAGCATTGCTCAATATATAACGAAAACGAAAAAAAATTTTAAATCTAAAATATTTCAAACTATCAGCTAACAGCTAACTTACAGTTAGCGTAATATTTGTATAACAATTTAACAACAGTCTAACAATTTCGCGGTTTGTACATACCGAAAGTATAAATGTTCCAAATAGAAAAATTTTGAAAAACATTGTTATACTCTCAAAATTTTGAAAAACATTGTTATACTCTCGCATTTGAATTCAAAAACTTAAGAATACCCGAAAAGTTTGCAGAAAGATTTCTGCACATGCGTGGCTAGGTTTTCTGCTGCATAAAACAAAGCAACACTCGTAAGTTCTGTATGTATACAAAAAATACGAAAAGGAGAGATTTAGGAAAAGGAGAGTCAGTGACTCTGCGTTATTGACATTTTCGAATTCGTCATTGACTTCAGCATCCCCTTAAACCCTTGGAGTATGTATGTATCATATATCATCTTTACAAAAAATCGATTTATCCTCTTGCGATTTGTATGAAGCTTGGTATCTTACAGTTCTTGAGGTTTCTGAATCCGAATATAATATCAGAATCTCAAAATTCAAAATGGTAAATTCAATATGGCGAATCAATAGTTGGAAAAATAATTGGATTTTTATAAAAATGAATGTACTAAGATTTTCGGTCGTTGAATACAAATATGATATCTAAGTCTCAAAATTCAAAATGACAGATCCAATATGGAGGATCAAAAATTGAAAAAATAATTGGATTTTATATTTTGATTCGTCATATTGGAGCCATTTTGAATTTTGAAATTCTGATACCATATTCGGATTCGGTGACCTTAAAAACCTAAATACTAAAATCATAGCGGAAATATAAGAAGAAACTTTTCTTTGCCACACTGGTGGCACGGAAGTCTTATTTTCGCCACACACTCAAGGAGTTAAAAAAGATCGCATCGCGATACATAATTTCATAAATCGCACATTCGTTTAGGGCGCGCCGGCGTGAGCGATGAAACCTCGCGGCGATCGATCAGAAATTTAATTAATAAGTCATCCGCGACGGCGGTAAAAAGTATATCATTATTACAGCATCTTTACGAGTTTCGCGGATAGTTTTCTTCCGATACGACCGCGCCGACACGTGCAGCGCCTTCGTAGCGGCGCTACAGATATTAGAGGGCGATCCTTCTTGGTTCGCGCTGTCAGAGCGTAGCCCGTTTGATCGATAATGTATAATTTAGCGCGGACTAATTGCCGCTCCGTATTCTCGGCAACCGAGATTCTTCGAGATTTGAGTGGTGCGCGACGGTCCATAGGCTCTCCGTTGTTTTCCTAGTCGGTCCATCAGCGCGATCTTGGCATTCCTCGCGGCAACCCTCTTCCGCGAAACGTGACTCGAGTGCCTGAGAGAGACGCTTTTCGAAATAACTGATGTTACGACGGCGATATTTGCGCCGGGCCGGGCGGGAGAATACACAAACAGCGCATCGTGGCCCGCCAATTAATCGAGAACGTCTGCAAAGAGCGTTCCGATCGAGCTTCTTTCTTGTCTTCGTGGCGAAGTTTATGACGGCTTGTTCTCTTGTTACCACAATTTCTCGATTAATTGGAACTTCCGCTCCCATTCTCGACGAAACTTTCCGCGAGGGCAGTCTGCGTTACTTCGAATTAAGGATCCCCTCTATTAGCGCCCTTCGCGTCCACGACGGCTCCATGAGCGACGACTGTCGCAGTCTTCATTACCCCGGGACTACGTAATTGATCGCGGACCTTACTTCCCGGGGAAGCTAGCGATCTATCGATCTTCATCCGGTCATTTATCGTGGAGCCTCGCGGCTCACGCGAAACGGAAGCTTCGATTCGACGACTACAATCTCGGGCACATCAGGGCCGTTGGAGAGAACGGACGGATAGACGGTTTGTCAACCACCCGACTCATTTTTCATTAGGGAGTTTCTTCTGCTGTATGCAAGCGCAATCATGGAGCCCGATTTCTCGTCGCCGGTACAGACGACCGCAAAACCTGCATCTCGTCTTCGAGGGTCGGTGTGTACTCGCTTCGCGAGAAAATCCCATGCCAGGAGTGTTCTCCCTCCCACTGTCTCGCTCTCTCGGAAGAAATGCCATTTACAACTTCTTCGAGTCTGTGCGTACATTTTGTCTCGAGCTACTCTCTGGATTTCTCGAATTGAAATTTCATTCCACTTTGCAGAATGATAGCTGAGTCGCTCCAAATCGAGCGACTGTTCGCTCATATAAGTTGAATCCTCCACTCTGAATAGCCAAATGAATGTTTTTTATTCAAAATTGAAAAGTGAATTCGATATACTCAATTATTCCTAGAATATCATTCTAAACGATTGAAACCTCTTTTTACTTGTACTTTTTAAAAGTCCATCCTAAATTTTAGTTAAACATTCATTCTTGCAATTTCGATTGGTATTATTTTCAATATGACTCCAGGTAAATATTTATTTGTTTTTTTCAGTGAAATTTCTCTTTGAAAAGTTTTGTTTCAAGCTAATTTTTAAACTTTTTAAAGTAAAATTTCACTTGAAACTCACATAGTGACAGTCTAATTGCTCGAAATTAAATGATTGTTTACTTATATGGATTGAATTCTTTACTCTGAATAGTTAAACGAATAGTTTTATTCAATTAAAGAGTAAAATCTATATACTGAACTATAATGCAAATAGTTATAATGAAGAACAAAAATTTGATATTTTGTTTCAGAAATAATTGAAGAACTATAATACCTTTCATTTTGCATTCTGCATATTTGTATATTTCTATCATAGAAGATAGTCGGCTTATCGTCGAGTAATGCAGAAGATAGAACTGAACTTTTTAACTAATCCAATAACAATCGCAATCACCAGGTATACATCAATTTCAGTCACTTCTAAAAGCAAATGTTGACAAGAATTCAGCAGGAAGAAACAAGAAGATGCATAGAAGACGCATTTTAATAACTCGAGGAAGCAGTGCACAGCAACAGAGCGTCATTTGAAAGTTACATCTTCATGAATGTCAATAGTCGCGTGCAAACTTTGAAGAGAACGGGAGTACGCTTTATGTCACTACACAATAAATATAATGGCAGCGTTGTGTTACTTCTGCGACAAAAATGAAAGTCTAATATCCCCGGAGCAAACATTTTACTTTCCAAAGTAAGAATCATGCATCTTTTTCCACAGTCTTGGCAAAGTCTATGTCAATTTTATATATCTTCACGACGATGACGACGATGACGATATTTTGACCATCTCTACCCTTGTACGCCCCTTTGTGGACATTACCAATTCATTGTAATATAATTTCATCTAATTCTATCTAATTTCGCACTATCTCATTATCTCAAGTATCCTCCGCGTAGCTCATAAACGCATTCAACTTTTATTCAAGAATTACTTTGCGAATCCGTTAATATCTCGCTAATCACAGAGATCGACTCCCTACGACTACATCCTCTCTTCGATCACGAATAACACACGATTGACATCACATACAATAGCACACGATGAAAAAGCACTTTTGAGAGACCATAGTCTGAAAAATCCAAACAATCGCGCACGCCGGCCTCGGCGATCCACGAGCGATCGAGATCCGAAGCCACGTGACGTCCCTTTCTCGGTATCAATCATTCCGCGGGGCAAAACCGTCCTCGCATTAAACACCCTAGCCTCCGGTCTGGTTCTCGAGAACGACTTGATGAGGGAGGCGAACTTTCAAACGGGGGTTTGCACGTAGTTCTGCCGCAGAAGTTGTGTAAAGGGGTGACGAGGAAAGCACGGAGTGTAAACGAGGGTGAAAGGAAAGAAGAGGATGAAGGGGAAAGAGGAGGGATTGGTGGTGGTGGAGGAATGATGGTAGAAGGACTGAGGTAGAAGAGGATTTCGGAGGGCGGTTTTGAGAGGCCTGCGGCGAGCAGAGATTAAATCGTACCGCAGTAAAGAGCTAATTTGTCTATCCTTGTCTATCCCTCTCTCTGCTCTCTCTCTTCTCTTTCTCTCTCCCTCTTTCTCGCTCTCTGTCTGTCTCTATCACTCGTCCTCTCGTCCGTTCCCTCTCACGCGATTCTAGAAAGTGGAAATGGTAATGTCGACGACGTCCTGTGTGTGCACGGCTGTGTCCATCATGAATGGACGGTGTAACGATCTCCGATGCGACGACAAAGATCGACCACGACGTGCAATTTTCCTCCACCGACAATGGCGAGAGCGAGAGACGACGCGCTCGCGCGTAAGAGAAGCCGGGACATGACGCGTTTTTCAGAATTTCGAAGCCACAATTTCTCAGACAACTAATTATTGCAATTGCCTGCGTGAACATGATAGAGACAACCTTCTTCTATGTTCTTATGCCCGCTACGATTCTGCAAACTATATATTTTCTTCTGTAGTAACTGAAATATGAACATGCTGCAACGTGGCCATCTTGTCTTGGCCAAATTGATTAGCAACTTGAAGGACGCGGAGAGGGGAGGGAGGAGAGATAAGAAGGTCATATATAAAATATGTATCTTGATTAGTAGGTTCCGGAACCTACGCGAGAGAAATTTCCACGGTGCTTCTGGCTCTTAAACAGTGACTAACTTTACCTCGTTCATATTCAAATGTTCGGTTTCAATTATTTTATAAATAAAAATTGCTTGTATCATCCGAAACCTGTTATATCATTATAACAGTACATCATTAACATACATTCTTATAGAGTAAATTCCCTTCATTCTGTATCATGGAGTGAAAATTTTTACTCTATGTCGTGGAGTGAATTTTCCCTCGACAGAGCGATGAACCGTCATTCGAATTAGAATGACTTTTTATTTCTATGAAGTGAATTTTCAGTCGTGAAAGAGTGAATGATTCAGAAACAGCGTATGTATCGTTACAAAAGTCGTTCCATAGTTAATAGTTAATGGTAGTGGCTCAGTAGGTAAAACGAATGACTCAAGGGCCAGAAGTCTCAGATTCAAGTGCGGTTAACTCACTGTCGTCAGCGAACTTTTCCACACATATTATACATGAAATTTGTTAAGGATGTATCTGAGCTATATAAAAATAGTACCAATTCGATAAAACTTTGAGTAATTTTTCCTTAATTATTTATAATATATTGAAAAAAATTTCAAGTCGATTCACTAAATCGTTGAAGAGTAATTATTATGTTAATTTTACACGTGTTCTTATAGCAAAAGCAACTTTTCTGAATATAATGAGTAAAAAATATATAGAAAAAATAGTACTAAAAATTTAAGTATTTTTATACATATAGATTCTGAATTATCGGAACTATTTGCAGAATTTGATTAGTTTTCACAACACGGTTTCAGAGAAATTAATTTTTATTTGTGACAATTTTGTGATTGTCATAAGGAGTTAGTAACTGGACTGTGGAAATGCGGCAACGTTGCAATCAGCTGGTATGTCAAACGAATAACCTATAAATCAGTATAATAAAGTTACATCGTAAATTCTTGTTTTGTCTGCATTGTTTCATACAGAGAGGACAAGAATACAAATTAAATAATTTCGATGAACAATAGGATAAGTGTGAAATTTGAGGCTTTTTTTGTTTAATCTAACCTGCCTGCAGAGTGCATTACTGCCAACGTACAAACTACATGGTACGCTGTTGCTAGGTTTAACATTTTTCATTAAATATTTATAATAACAACAAATAATATTGATAGTTATTGTTAAGACCATGCATACCTGTTTTAACTTATCCCAATTATTTTTTCTCTGTTGCACTGATGGATATTGATATTAAATAAATTTAATGAAATTTAATGAGTTCTAAAGTTGAATTCAGGGCATTTTCCCTGTCAAAAGTTTTATTATAGAAAGTTGAAAAAAAAGCAAATAAAAGTAATAAACTGTTGAGAAAGTAAAAAATAACTTTTTAAATAAGAAATATATTATGTTAGCCACTATTTATATCACTTATCACCAGGTTTACAACACGTTTGAAGCAGATATTCAAATTTTTCGTTTTTCAAGCACTTTTGTCACCGATTGTATCTCAGATACATCCTTAAGTGACACACCATTAAAAAGATTGCAGTAACTAGAGTCACTAGCAACCACAAATACGATAGAATTAGAGATTTTCCTTTTTATCTAATCGTAAAAATTCACTTTATTTAAAGCGATATTCAGTCTTGGAGTGAAATATTCACTCTTATAAAAAGTGAAAGTTACTCCAGAGTGGCAGTAGTTTCACTATCGCTTAGAGTGAATATCCACTCCTTTGAGTGAAACTTCACTTCAAGAAATTTAAAGAGTAATATTATTTTTATTTTAATGAAACTCGGGGAATGATACCTGTTCTAATGTGTTCTAAGAGAGGCATTTTGCGATTTCATATTTCCACTATAAATATATAAACAAATCACATGGCCGATATTTCCATTGGGCCAATTAAATCCGGTCTCCCCTATATTACGTAATTAAACGTAATTCAACGTAATTAAACATAATTCAATCTACCCGATACTGCGCAAGAGAAGCTTCATATCGACGATATCGTCAAAGAAACTTCTTCCTGCGTTGCGCGACTTTGAATCTCTCTTTCTCTCTCTCTCTCTCTCTTGGAAATACTTCGCGTCTTGCCGGCAGTCTTCCCTTCTTCGCTTTACTTTGCCTCCCGGAAAATGCTTCTCGGTGTCGCCGACAGAGGGGAAGCCTTTCCTCCCCCGTCTTACTCCAGATTTTTGCCGGTCCCGCCGGCGGAATATGCGTTTTCTTCGAGACACCTACTTCCTGCGCTGAAGACCGCAAAGATTCCTCTTCGTTTTTCCAGAGAGCGGAAAGTATTTTAAGGCGGAAGGACTTTAAGTTTCGAATTTCCCGGACTGAGTTTTCCTATGTCTCGTCGATTGTCGTCAATAGAAGTTCGTGGGATTTTTCGATATTCGTTCGCGCGTCTCACGTCAAATCGTGATGTGCTTGAACAAACAAGGAACCCTTGCGGATAAATTTCTCGCGTTAATAAATTCCTCCGCTCCTCGAATACCCGATGCGGGATTCAATTCTCATCGCACTTCTTACTTTAATAATACTGTAATATCGCAAATGGATTCTCTCTCTTTCCTTCTCTCTCTCTCTCTCTTTCCCTCTCTCCCTTTCCAAAGGGCGCGTTTGTCTAGTCGCCGCAATCTGGTTTCGCGGATGCGCAAAAAATCCGCCGTATATACGGCCGAGTTCCTTTCATTTTCAAGCGAAATGAGTTGTTAAACATACAGAGCACTTGAAGTGTTTAATTGAATTAGACATACGTAGGCCAGCCAGACTGCAGCCTGCCTTTTTATTCCGGATGAAACGAGCATATCTCGTGTAACGAGCCTTTCGCGGTGCGCCGTAATTCTCCGGCTAATTTCGCGCAAGCGGCGTACGCCCGTGAAGCTTTGGATTTCGGCTGGCACCGTTTCGAGAAACGTCGTGCTGTTTAAATCAATATTTCACTCACTGCGCGTATACGCTGTGTACATTGAAAGCTGCAAATCTATTATTTCTCACTTAGCTTCGGGGCGAAGCTGTGAAACGGAACGGAACGATACGTTAAAAATATATTTTCATAGAGCAACGTAAACAAAGCAATGTCCGCGTCTGTCTCCAATTCTCGTCGAATGCGAGAGATAACGTTTCTCTTTTTTTTTTTCTCGTGTCGCCAATCGCAGAGCGACAAACGGAATTTTTGCGAATTCGAGCGTTTCTCGCGAGCGCTCACGGAAGTGAATCTTGCGCTTCGCCATTGTTATCGTGCGTGCACGCCGTGCAAGATTATTACACCGTCTAACTCTTCTGCGCCCTCACTTTGTCATTCCCTCTTTCGGCAGCAGCTCGCACGAAGACGCTAACTTTGTATTAATAACGTAAGCGGAAGCTCGGCAGCGATTCACGTCGCGAGCAAGTTGCCGCTAATGCCATTAATAAATTCCGTTGAGGACGTAACGGAGCGCGGCCTAGACGGTGCAGCGGGAGTAATAAAGCCTCTTGTATACTTGAAATACGCGGCACAAACTATCCCAGCTAAAAACGGGGTAATCCTGCCGGCTGGTTATCCGCTTTCGGCCGCTCCGGTGTGTTGACGCGCGCCCATTGTCGCTGTTCAGATATCTCGACAGACGCGTCGGAAGACATCTCTCTTATGGAAATCACGAATTTGGGGACCCATCAGAATCCGTGACACGTTGTTGCCAGTTCAGCCCTGGAATAGATAAATTATTTCTACTCATAAATGGATGCATTGAGTAAGTTGGCTGCTTCAATTTATCAGTATTGCAAAAATCTATTAAAGTTACATCTAGATACAGCTAGATTACAGCTAATTACAGCTAGTTACAGCTAGATTTGCTTTGATAATAATTGATTGATTTTAACGGTAACTCAGTGATAATTTTGATTGTTTGACTAATCTGGTATTTGGTTTTCTTGTTCCCTTTTTGGTCATTTCATTTATTTTGACGTATCAGATTAGTACAAATTTTGACATTTTTCTATTAAATTTTTCTGAAAAGTTTGAGTGACAAAAGCAAAAATAGAAAACCTTCATTAACTACTTAAAAGATAATTAATTAATTGTCTAGGTATAGCTTCCGGAATGGAGCCGTGTCTTGAATCAGCGATATGCCGACGTTTCGCAAACGTTGCAGTTTGCATCATCAGGGCTGATGATGGAACTCTGATACTGAGCTCCCTTGGGTAAAGGTAGTCCTTATATGCCCTTAATTACATCTCTTTCTTGCAAAATCGTTGGAGCCTGAGCTGTGGCTGACACTGGATCGAGTTACTCACGAACAAGCTGTTCACTCAGCTGAGACAAGAACACAAAAACAGAAGAGCAAGTATGATAAGATCAATCCACAGACTCAAATGCCAGTTCTCACACATACAGTTAAGAATCTTAGCGATCAAGACCTATCACCATCCGAAGTCGCTGTTCTAGCTAAGGGACACAATTTTGCTGTCACTCTCTCTAGTATCCTTACGGAAAAAATCATCAGCCAAATTGAAACGGCTATTTTCCACCTTCCTTTAGAGGCAAGCAATGCAAGCATTTTCCACCTTCCTTTAAAGCCAAACTTCCCAAACAAAATATAAACAAAGAAAAACGCTGAGCTCTCCACGGTCTGAAACAAAACAACAAGATCCTAATTTTACCAGCAGACAAAGGGAACGCTACTGTAGTTATGAACAGGGAAGACTATTGCAGTAAAATCAACAGTTTACTCTCAGACCAAAAAGTCTACAGGAAACTCAAACGCAACCCAACATCCAGCATAGAGAAGAAAACATCTTCTCTTCTGAAAAATGCAGGTCTCCCTCTTCAAACTATCAAGTATTTAACCCCTCAAGATTCTTCAGCACCTAGACTCTACGGTCTTCCAAAAATCCACAAGGAATCAGTGCCCTTACGCCCTATTGTCAGCAATATTGGGGGACCTATCTACCAGTTAGCCCGCTATCTCACCAAACCCCTCCAGAAACTTACTGGTCTCAATGATTCCCATATCAAGAATTCAACAGATTTCGTGAATAAGATCACAAAAATCAAGATGAATACTAATGATATCCTGGTGAGTTTTGATGTAGTCTCACTGTTTACCAATGTTCCAGTCCAGGATACTTTGAACATCATCAAGAATTCCGAGGAAATTCCTGCCAACCTCTTCCCACTAATAGAACACTGCTTAACTTCAACCTATTTTCAGTTCCAAGGAGAGTTTTTCGAACAAACCTCTGGAGCGGCGATGGGATCTCCTATATCTCCTATCATTGCAAACATCTTTATGGAACACTTTGAGAATAAAGTTTTGAGGAACGCACCACTGAAACCATCCACATGGTTTCGGTATGTGGACGATACTTTCGTAATTTGGAATCATGGCAGGGAAACTCTTTCTCAGTTTCTCGGGTTTCTCAATTCACAACATCCCAGTATTCAGTTCACAATGGAAGTGGAACAAAATAATCAAATACCCTTCCTGGATGTGCTAGTCCAAAAGAACCAAGATGGCACCTTAGGTCACCAGGTCTACCGAAAACCAACACACACGGACCGATATCTACATGCAACCTCTCATCATCATTCCTCGCAAAAGAATTCTGTCATAAGTTCATTGGTTTATAAAGCGCTCACAATTTCGGAACCATCTTCTCTGAATGGAGAACTAGAACACCTCAGTACAGCCTTAACTAAAAATGGATACAACAGCAAAAACATCTCGCAAATAATAAAAAACCAGAAGAACAGAATTGTCAGTCCTAAAAACACTGACACACTAGATGAAGAGAGAGAAAAGAGAAAAACGGCTGTCCTTCCATATCTCCAGGGTATAACAGAACCTATCAGCAGGATTTTGGGTAAACACAAAATCAAATCCCTCTTCAAACCTCATAGGAAGCTCTCCCATTTACTCCCAAATCCGAAGGATCAGAAATCATGCCTAGAAACATCAGGTGTATATAAGATCCCTTGCTCTTGTGGTAAAGTTTATATAGGAGAAACCGGGAGGAAGATCAGTACGCGAATCAAGGAACACCAGCGATGTACCAAGTATGGTCACTTTACTCAATCAGCCCTAGCTGAACACTGGATGGAGACTGGACACTCCGTACAATATGAAAAAGCCACCAGATTGGCTCCCTCACAGAGTTATTTTGCCAGAAAACATCGTGAAGGTCTAGAAATTTTGAAACATCCCAACAACCTCAACCGAGACAAAGGTATGCAAGTAAACTCTATTTGGCATACTGCCCTCCCGGTTTTTTAATTGACCAGCTGATCAATTAAAATACGCTGATTGGCTGGATTCAAGCCTCGTCCCCTACTCCCTAAACACCATTTACACAAAGGGGGGGGGGGGGGGGCATATAAGGACTACCTTTACCCAAGGGAGCT
>NW_022639609.1:389253-396343 GCF_010583005.1 Odontomachus brunneus | reverse complement strand
TTAAGGATGTATCTGAGCTATATAAAAATAGTACCAATTCGATAAAACTTTGAGTAATTTTTCCTTAATTATTTATAATATATTGAAAAAAATTTCAAGTCGATTCACTAAATCGTTGAAGAGTAATTATTATGTTAATTTTACACGTGTTCTTATAGCAAAAGCAACTTTTCTGAATATAATGAGTAAAAAATATATAGAAAAAATAGTACTAAAAATTTAAGTATTTTTATACATATAGATTCTGAATTATCGGAACTATTTGCAGAATTTGATTAGTTTTCACAACACGGTTTTAGAGAAATTAATTTTTATTTGTGACAATTTTGTGATTGTCATAAGGAGTTAGTAACTGGACTGTGGAAATGCGGCAACGTTGCAATCAGCTGGTATGTCAAACGAATAACCTATAAATCAGTATAATAAAGTTACATCGTAAATTCTTGTTTTGTCTGCATTGTTTCATACAGAGAGGACAAGAATACAAATTAAATAATTTCGATGAACAATAGGATAAGTGTGAAATTTGAGGCTTTTTTTGTTTAATCTAACCTGCCTGCAGAGTGCATTACTGCCAACGTACAAACTACATGGTACGCTGTTGCTAGGTTTAACATTTTTCATTAAATATTTATAATAACAACAAATAATATTGATAGTTATTGTTAAGACCATGCATACCTGTTTTAACTTATCCCAATTATTTTTTCTCTGTTGCACTGATGGATATTGATGTTAAATAAATTTAACGAAATTTAATGTTCTAAAGTTGAATTCAGGGCATTTTCCCTGCCAAAAGTTTTATTATAGAAAGTTGAAAAAAAGAAAATAAAAGTAATAAACTGTTGAGAAAGTAAAAAATAACTTTTTAAATAAGAAATATATTATGTTAGCCACTATTTATATCACTTATCACCAGGTTTACAACACGTTTGAAGCAGATATTCAAATTTTTCGTTTTTCAAGCACTTTTGTCACCGATTGTATCTCAGATACATCCTTAAGTGACACACCATTAAAAAGATTGCAGTAACTAGAGTCACTAGCAACCACAAATACGATAGAATTAGAGATTTTCCTTTTTATCTAATCGTAAAAATTCACTTTATTTAAAGCGATATTCAGTCTTGGAGTGAAATATTCACTCTTATAAAAAGTGAAAGTTACTCCAGAGTGGCAGTAGTTTCACTATCGCTTAGAGTGAATATCCACTCCTTTGAGTGAAACTTCACTTCAAGAAATTTAAAGAGTAATATTATTTTTATTTTAATGAAACTCGGGGAATGATACCTGTTCTAATGTGTTCTAAGAGAGGCATTTTGCGATTTCATATTTCCACTATAAATATATAAACAAATCACATGGCCGATATTTCCATTGGGCCAATTAAATCCGGTCTCCCCTATATTACGTAATTAAACGTAATTCAACGTAATTAAACATAATTCAATCTACCCGATACTGCGCAAGAGAAGCTTCATATCGACGATATCGTCAAAGAAACTTCTTCCTGCGTTGCGCGACTTTGAATCTCTCTTTCTCTCTCTCTCTCTCTCTTGGAAATACTTCGCGTCTTGCCGGCAGTCTTCCCTTCTTCGCTTTACTTTGCCTCCCGGAAAATGCTTCTCGGTGTCGCCGACAGAGGGGAAGCCTTTCCTCCCCCGTCTTACTCCAGATTTTTGCCGGTCCCGCCGGCGGAATATGCGTTTTCTTCGAGACACCTACTTCCTGCGCTGAAGACCGCAAAGATTCCTCTTCGTTTTTCCAGAGAGCGGAAAGTATTTTAAGGCGGAAGGACTTTAAGTTTCGAATTTCCCGGACTGAGTTTTCCTATGTCTCGTCGATTGTCGTCAATAGAAGTTCGTGGGATTTTTCGATATTCGTTCGCGCGTCTCACGTCAAATCGTGATGTGCTTGAACAAACAAGGAACCCTTGCGGATAAATTTCTCGCGTTAATAAATTCCTCCGCTCCTCGAATACCCGATGCGGGATTCAATTCTCATCGCACTTCTTACTTTAATAATACTGTAATATCGCAAATGGATTCTCTCTCTTTCCTTCTCTCTCTCTCTCTCTTTCCCTCTCTCCCTTTCCAAAGGGCGCGTTTGTCTAGTCGCCGCAATCTGGTTTCGCGGATGCGCAAAAAATCCGCCGTATATACGGCCGAGTTCCTTTCATTTTCAAGCGAAATGAGTTGTTAAACATACAGAGCACTTGAAGTGTTTAATTGAATTAGACATACGTAGGCCAGCCAGACTGCAGCCTGCCTTTTTATTCCGGATGAAACGAGCATATCTCGTGTAACGAGCCTTTCGCGGTGCGCCGTAATTCTCCGGCTAATTTCGCGCAAGCGGCGTACGCCCGTGAAGCTTTGGATTTCGGCTGGCACCGTTTCGAGAAACGTCGTGCTGTTTAAATCAATATTTCACTCACTGCGCGTATACGCTGTGTACATTGAAAGCTGCAAATCTATTATTTCTCACTTAGCTTCGGGGCGAAGCTGTGAAACGGAACGGAACGATACGTTAAAAATATATTTTCATAGAGCAACGTAAACAAAGCAATGTCCGCGTCTGTCTCCAATTCTCGTCGAATGCGAGAGATAACGTTTCTCTTTTTTTTTTTCTCGTGTCGCCAATCGCAGAGCGACAAACGGAATTTTTGCGAATTCGAGCGTTTCTCGCGAGCGCTCACGGAAGTGAATCTTGCGCTTCGCCATTGTTATCGTGCGTGCACGCCGTGCAAGATTATTACACCGTCTAACTCTTCTGCGCCCTCACTTTGTCATTCCCTCTTTCGGCAGCAGCTCGCACGAAGACGCTAACTTTGTATTAATAACGTAAGCGGAAGCTCGGCAGCGATTCACGTCGCGAGCAAGTTGCCGCTAATGCCATTAATAAATTCCGTTGAGGACGTAACGGAGCGCGGCCTAGACGGTGCAGCGGGAGTAATAAAGCCTCTTGTATACTTGAAATACGCGGCACAAACTATCCCAGCTAAAAACGGGGTAATCCTGCCGGCTGGTTATCCGCTTTCGGCCGCTCCGGTGTGTTGACGCGCGCCCATTGTCGCTGTTCAGATATCTCGACAGACGCGTCGGAAGACATCTCTCTTATGGAAATCACGAATTTGGGGACCCATCAGAATCCGTGACACGTTGTTGCCAGTTCAGCCCTGGAATAGATAAATTATTTCTACTCATAAATGGATGCATTGAGTAAGTTGGCTGCTTCAATTTATCAGTATTGCAAAAATCTATTAAAGTTACATCTAGATACAGCTAGATTACAGCTAATTACAGCTAGTTACAGCTAGATTTGCTTTGATAATAATTGATTGATTTTAACGGTAACTCAGTGATAATTTTGATTGTTTGACTAATCTGGTATTTGGTTTTCTTGTTCCCTTTTTGGTCATTTCATTTATTTTGACGTATCAGATTAGTACAAATTTTGACATTTTTCTATTAAATTTTTCTGAAAAGTTTGAGTGACAAAAGCAAAAATAGAAAACCTTCATTAACTACTTAAAAGATAATTAATTAATTGTCTAGGTATAGCTTCCGGAATGGAGCCGTGTCTTGAATCAGCGATATGCCGACGTTTCGCAAACGTTGCAGTTTGCATCATCAGGGCTGATGATGGAACTCTGATACTGAGCTCCCTTGGGTAAAGGTAGTCCTTATATGCCCTTAATTACATCTCTTTCTTGCAAAATCGTTGGAGCCTGAGCTGTGGCTGACACTGGATCGAGTTACTCACGAACAAGCTGTTCACTCAGCTGAGACAAGAACACAAAAACAGAAGAGCAAGTATGATAAGATCAATCCACAGACTCAAATGCCAGTTCTCACACATACAGTTAAGAATCTTAGCGATCAAGACCTATCACCATCCGAAGTCGCTGTTCTAGCTAAGGGACACAATTTTGCTGTCACTCTCTCTAGTATCCTTACGGAAAAAATCATCAGCCAAATTGAAACGGCTATTTTCCACCTTCCTTTAGAGGCAAGCAATGCAAGCATTTTCCACCTTCCTTTAAAGCCAAACTTCCCAAACAAAATATAAACAAAGAAAAACGCTGAGCTCTCCACGGTCTGAAACAAAACAACAAGATCCTAATTTTACCAGCAGACAAAGGGAACGCTACTGTAGTTATGAACAGGGAAGACTATTGCAGTAAAATCAACAGTTTACTCTCAGACCAAAAAGTCTACAGGAAACTCAAACGCAACCCAACATCCAGCATAGAGAAGAAAACATCTTCTCTTCTGAAAAATGCAGGTCTCCCTCTTCAAACTATCAAGTATTTAACCCCTCAAGATTCTTCAGCACCTAGACTCTACGGTCTTCCAAAAATCCACAAGGAATCAGTGCCCTTACGCCCTATTGTCAGCAATATTGGGGGACCTATCTACCAGTTAGCCCGCTATCTCACCAAACCCCTCCAGAAACTTACTGGTCTCAATGATTCCCATATCAAGAATTCAACAGATTTCGTGAATAAGATCACAAAAATCAAGATGAATACTAATGATATCCTGGTGAGTTTTGATGTAGTCTCACTGTTTACCAATGTTCCAGTCCAGGATACTTTGAACATCATCAAGAATTCCGAGGAAATTCCTGCCAACCTCTTCCCACTAATAGAACACTGCTTAACTTCAACCTATTTTCAGTTCCAAGGAGAGTTTTTCGAACAAACCTCTGGAGCGGCGATGGGATCTCCTATATCTCCTATCATTGCAAACATCTTTATGGAACACTTTGAGAATAAAGTTTTGAGGAACGCACCACTGAAACCATCCACATGGTTTCGGTATGTGGACGATACTTTCGTAATTTGGAATCATGGCAGGGAAACTCTTTCTCAGTTTCTCGGGTTTCTCAATTCACAACATCCCAGTATTCAGTTCACAATGGAAGTGGAACAAAATAATCAAATACCCTTCCTGGATGTGCTAGTCCAAAAGAACCAAGATGGCACCTTAGGTCACCAGGTCTACCGAAAACCAACACACACGGACCGATATCTACATGCAACCTCTCATCATCATCCCTCGCAAAAGAATTCTGTCATAAGTTCATTGGTTTACAGAGCGCTCACAATTTCGGAACCATCTTCTCTGAATGGAGAACTAGAACACCTCAGTACAGCCTTAACTAAAAATGGATACAACAGCAAAAACATCTCGCAAATAATAAAAAACCAGAAGAACAGAATTGTCAGTCCTAAAAACACTGACACACTAGATGAAGAGAGAGAAAAGAGAAAAACGGCTGTCCTTCCATATCTCCAGGGCATAACAGAACCTATCAGCAGGATTTTGGGTAAACACAAAATCAAAGTAATCTTCAAACCTCATAGGAAGCTCTCCCATTTACTCCCAAATCCGAAGGATCAGAAATCATGCCTAGAAACATCAGGTGTATATAAGATCCCTTGCTCTTGTGGTAAAGTTTATATAGGAGAAACCGGGAGGAAGATCAGTACGCGAATCAAGGAACACCAGCGATGTACCAAGTATGGTCACTTTACTCAATCAGCCCTAGCTGAACACTGGATGGAGACTGGACACTCCGTACAATATGAAAAAGCCACCAGATTGGCTCCCTCACAGAGTTATTTTGCCAGAAAACATCGTGAAGGTCTAGAAATTTTGAAACATCCCAACAACCTCAACCGAGACAAAGGTATGCAAGTAAACTCTATTTGGCATACTGCCCTCCCGGTTTTTTAATTGACCAGCTGATCAATTAAAATACGCTGATTGGCTGGATTCAAGCCTCGTCCCCTACTCCCTAAACACCATCTACACAAAGGGGGGGGGGGGGGCATATAAGGACTACCTTTACCCAAGGGAGTTCAGTATCAGAGTTCTCAGCCCTGATGATGCAAACTGCAACGTTTGCGAAACGTCGACATATCGCTAATTCAAGACACGGCTCCATTCCGGAAGCTATACCTAGACATTGTATCAATGGCCGTGAAAGCCTCAAATCTAGTAATTAATTAATTGTTCATTTTATTTGTAAAAATTATTTGTTCTTCAAAATTCGATAATTCTGTCTTCTATTTTATTTGACAAATATAACAAACTAAATTTAATATAACATATTATATTATTTTTGGACAGGATGGAGAAACATTAAAAAAAATTAGTAAGTTTTAACCTAGTAAATGTTGTTTAATATGTCACAAAAATTCACTTTAATAGTAACTTACTTTAATAGTAACTGATTAACTTTAGTAGTAACTCAGTAATAATGTATAATCTTGATTGTTTCTAATCTGTTATTTTGTTTTTTTAACTATTTTCTGATCATGTTTATTTTGACAGTTTGATCTATTGATTGGTACAAAAGATTTATCATTTTTTCATTAAACTCTCATAAGGAATAATCAAATTAAAAATAGGAAAATTTGTTATCATAAAATAGCAAGCCTAAAGTTAAATGCTTAAAAGATAACGAATCAATGTTGTTCATTTTATTCGTAAAAATTATTTGTTTTTCCAAACTTGATAATTCCGTTTTCTTTTTTAACTGTCAAACATGAATTTAATCAACAAATATGATAAACCTTTTGCACCAATCTAATATAATATTACATTGTATTATATTATTTTTGAACACTATGAGGAAAAATAATTTTTAAAAGTCTGAAATTTAACCTAGTAAATGTAAGGTTTTGAACTGAAGCTTAATATGTTACAAACATCCAGCAACATTAAGAACTACGACTGGCCTTAGTAGTAGTTAATTAACTTCAGTAATAATTTAGTAATGATTGATAATCTTGATTACTCAGCTAATCTGTTATTCTGACAGTTTGATATATCACACATTATATTGTTTCGTATCAAATGACTAATGAATTTTGACCTAGTAAATGTAAAACTTCATTGGAGCTTAGTGCGTACTAATATATTTAACTAGGTTCATTGATTTTCCTTTAATCGTTTCCATCATGTGCGGATATAAAAGAATATAATGATATGACAAAAAGTAGAGGAAGATAGATAGATAGAGTAAGAGAGAGCGAGCGAGCGAGCGAGCGAGCGAGCGAGAGAGAGAGAGAGAGAGAGAG
>NW_022639609.1:379552-388029 GCF_010583005.1 Odontomachus brunneus | reverse complement strand
GAGAGAGAGAGAGAGAGAGAGAGAGAGAGAGAGAGAGAGAGAGAGAGAGAATGAGAGAGAGAGAATATAATATGTCAAGTTGTCAAGATGATAAGTTAGCCGAATAATCAACAGTCACGATGTACAAGCATATTCAGACACAAGGCGAACGATTAGTATGACTAATGAATGTTGACCGAGCAAATGCTAAGAGGCTTTATTAAAGCTTAGTATACAATCCCTCGGTATTCATTCTAAGGTTAAACATGCGTTCCAACGTAAAATAGAATTCTCATCAATGCATATTCTTGACACATTTGCTATTAACGTCATACATCTTTACTCAAAATGTTCAATTTTACTTAACGTGTTCGCTATCGAATGTACACATACGTATGACAACGATAATTTTTCTTTCTGTATCTACATAAACAAATGAGGTCTGTTTGGCTAGAGTGTTGCGAAAGGTTTGACAATTAAACTAGAAAACGAAATTATTCAATTTCAAAAGGTTAATAATTTTTACGAATTAATTTTCTTACAGACATCTATCACGAGAGCTTCCTGTTTTTCTTTTGATGCCCAAGCTTCCTGTGAGAACTCAATAGAAAAATTAATATTTCGCGCCAATTTAATACACAATCATATAGAAACAAATATAAAGTAGTCTATAGAGTTTCTCAAATAAACTGTAGTAGCAAACATATTAATTCAGCTAACGACCAAGTGATAAAAGTGACATGTCAGATTTCTGTTGCATATCTCTTTGAGAAATCCGCAGCAGAAATCTGATGATATCGACGCGGAATCCCTTTTAGCACACCATCCGTGAATGCGGATGAAACCGATTGCAATTAATCGCAATTAATTAACTAAACGCGTTAATCGAGGAAGAAACGGCCGTTACCTCAAAGAGCTTCCCAGCGCGCGCGGGCGGCCCTAACGAGCGCGGTACTTTGGAATTGCTTCCAGCCGCGTCGCTCTTCGTGCATGAAAGATCCCCGGCGGGAGTTACTTGCTTAATTATCGACTGTTCTTAATTACTCCCGGTGTAGTCGGCGGTGCAGAGAACGACTGCTGCTGGCCGCTGCTAACCGCCCGCGGAGCTCTCCGCTTTGAGAAAAACGTGAAATTCGCATCGCGCTGTTTTAGACACGCTGCCACCGCGACCGCCAGAGAATTTCTCGTGTCGTCTCGCAGACACAAATCGCGCGAGGAGACAATTTTCCGTCTCGTGGACGCGTTCCCCGCGGCACGGCGCGACGGGACATTCGCTTTTAACGCGAGTCGACGGCGTGAACTGTACACGACGCTATTATACATTACATATTTAATATACAGAGGAATTTAGATGTCCAACCGCTCGTGTATAGATAGAACTCGGAAAACTTAATAGAAAAATTCTCTTGAAATATTCACCGTTTGTTAAGTAATCACGATAATTATTCCTTCACTTTGATCCACGGCAAGAATATTAATCTCGTATTCAATTTCGGAAGGTTAATAATTTTTACGAATTAATTTTCTTACAGACATCTGTCACGAGAGTTTCCTGTTTTTCTTTTGATGCCCAAGCTTCCTGTGAGAACTCAATAGAAAAATTAATATTTTGCGCCAATTTAATACACGATCATATAGAAACAAATATAAACGTCACTGTTACAGTAGACGAAACAAAGAAAGGAATTTGATTGTGAATGAAAGAAATAGCGTGCTACCCGTGTGGACATGTTCGTCGTGCTTTAATCGATTGTGACACTCGATTCTTCCAAATAGACAATGAAAGAGCGTCGTAGACGCGTGCGGGAACACGTACCGAAGAAATTGCTTTTATACTGCAATTATAAGTAAATATACGAGTAAATCGTAAAATCATAGCTTACAAAAAAAAACAAAAAAAAATCGTACATATTTATGAGTTATTATATGACATACGGTCCGCATAGAATTGCAAATCTACTCATGAATTCTTACGAGTCTTACGAAAACAAGTTACGAGTTTTACGATTTTGTCTAGAATTGCAACATTAATTTCATGTCGTTACATCGAATAGTTAACGAATTATAGTCATTTAAAATCGCATCAATATTAGGTGTCAGCTCAGTCCGTGCGTCATTGGTATGTTCTCTCTCTCTCTCTCTCTCTCTCTCTCTCTCTCTCTCTCTCTCTCTCGCTCTTTCGCTTTCTCGCTCTCTCGCTCTTTCGGTTCTCTTCTTTCCTCTCTCTCTTTCTCTACGGCACGCCATGCTTGTTTTCATGTTATTATTTTCTAAAATAAGAGAGGGATAGACGGCTGCATAGCCGCAGCGAGTATGTGGCCGGAGCAACAATGCTTATTAGAATTTATCAGGAGTGGGAATAGCGCACCGCGCTCGCTGTATGCCGTCACGTGCAGTGTAAGATGGTTTGTTAGAAACAGTGATGGGATATTGACAGGATTTTTCACACACGCGTATTCAGCAAACGCTGTGGTAGCGTCAGTGCCGTCCTTTAGATAAATTTAGATGATTTATTTTAGATGAAAAATGTGGTATTTTATTTAAAAAAAGGTTTATGATGTTTTTAATACGATATCCAACAGCAGAGAATTTGTTGCCTAGTGTTCTTAGCTAGTGACATTTATGTAAAAACTTCTTGGCTAGTGACATTTATGTAAAAACTTCTTAGCTAGTGACATTTATGTAAAAACTTTTCCTTTGAAAAAAATAATTTATACTAAAAATATGACTGTATTAAAACTGTAAAACAGGTTTATTTCTAGTAGTGACAGAGATGAAGATTTCTTTCACGATATTATAAAAAAATGATGTTAGTACACAGTTATCAACGTCGAATTAATATCGAAGCACTTTCCTATTCAGAGTCGAAATCAAAGGAATTGCATTCTCTGAGGAATTTCTTTAATATGAAGTAGACTTTTATATATAATAATACATCACTGCCTTTATCTGTACCAGTAGAGCGTCTTTTTAGAACACGACACAAATATATGTACCGTAGACACAGTTTGTCAGACAATACTTTTGAAAAACTCTTGTGTTTGAGAAAAATAAGAACCTTTTAAATAAAAGTACTGCTTATATATTCTCTTTATTATCTGCACAACTTTTTTATATGTTTATGTAAACTGTTTAAAAAATATATAAAAATCAATCTGGATAAATCGCATAACTACCTCATCTTTCATTTAGATGCTTTAAAAGCGGAACAATCTCCATCTCGTCTAAGATAGATTTATGGATTTTCATCTCATTTCTATCTATATGATTTTAAAGTCGTCTAAGCTGCTGATGGAACTTCAACAACGATTTTGAATTATGTAAGACGCCGCTACATCATACATACACACAAACACACACAAATTGTATAATTTCCACTCGCGTTCGCCAATCTCTCTTTTTTAACTCGCGCGTAATTCCTTAGCTCGCGTCAGCCGCACAACACGTGCACGACACACGATGTGGCGTTAAATATTCGTTGGGAGCTGTGCGCGGTGGATTAAGCCGCGCCTCGAGGAACTTCGGGGTGCATTTCCGCAAAGAATACCGTCCACCATGAAAGATGATATCGTATAATGCGGCACGCGAGACAGCTGACGCGGAAGATAAACGTCAGGTCACAATTTGTTTCTTTGTCGTGCCGGGGGAGAAGTTTGGGGGAGAGAGGGTAGGAGAGAAAGAGGAGAAAGGGAAAGAGAAGGAAGTGGGAGGAGCAGTTGCTCCCGTGGAGGGCTTCTCCGTACTTTATTGCGCCTTGTATCCATGATATCCTCCCATCTGACACTTTGAATCTCGGACAAGAGAGAGCCTCGACCCGGGTCGGCGCGGCAGAATTTTGTCTGACGCGGATATTCGCGATGCAGAGCCGGGCAGATTTGATTATGCCGGCCTGGCAGCAGCCGGAGTTTCGGCTCACGTTTTCCCGGGGCTTCTTGATCTTTCCGATCCCACCCGTGAATGCGACCGGGCGCATCTCGCGGGATCGCAGATCAAACGGATTTTAGTGCCGGTTGTGCCTGCAATCCGACCCTCCTCCCCCTTCTCCGGAGCTTCGGGATTCTGTCGACGTGGTACAATCGAGATTGCTATGAAACGTTCGTTTCCAAAACGAAAAAAGCGACCGATGAGTATGGTATAAACTCGGGCCCACACGAGGGTAGAGGAGGCTTTCCGCGGAGCGACCGTAATTTTAATGGACGTACAAATTGTATTCCATTAGAATGGGACTCGTTGTACGTTATAAACTATTAAACGAATCTTCCCGGTCGATCGGGACGAGAGAGTTCATTGTTGTGTGGGGATATCGAGCATGAGAATGTATACGTATATATGTGTGTATGCGCGAGAGAGAAAGCGAGAGGTTTAATCGTCTGATAAAATTCGGGATCTAATTGAAACAATGTCATGCGCCGTAATTGAAAACAGATTGTGATGCGCGATATTTTCGAGGAAAATGTATTATATGACCGCGCCCGCCAATATATCCTTGCGGATTTCTATGTGTGTTCGGGCTTGCCATCTTCCTGCGATTTTCGCTTGTAGTTTTCGGGTTAAGCAGAAAATTTTCAGGTCTCCGGCTTAAAAGAGGAAAAGGAGAAGAAAAAAGACTCCGTCATATGATATAAGAGAAAGAAAATTATGCTTCTACTATTTTTTGGAAAAAATACTTAATCCAGAGAGAGAGAGAGAGAGAGAGAGAGAGAGAGAGAGAGAAAGAGAGAGAGAGAGAGAAGGGGGATAGAGAGGGGAAATAGATAGAGAGAAAAGGGAGAGAGAGAAATAGAGCTACACGTAATTACACGTAATTACACGTAATTACACGTTTTGTCACGCGCTACTAGTCTCCTCAGTATGCAAATTACATGCTTTTAATAGTAGAGTGGGCGTAAATTGGCAACAAATTTAGTCAAAACTACGTATCAAAACCATAGTCATCTGTGTTCGCATTCAGTTGTTCATGTTTGATTTGTTGACAAACAATGCGAGCAGATTGGTAACAGAAATCACACAGATCCTATCGCACAGTAGGGTCTGCTCGGTTTCTGCTGCCAATCTGTTGTCAGATCATTACAGGCTCTGCTTGATTTCTGGTCCCAATCTATCAAATTGCCTGTCAACAGGTTTTGTCATATTTCTGACTGCAGTTTGACCAGGTAATCAGATATAACAAATCCTGTGTTGGATTTGCTGCCTTTCAAAAATTTGTAGCAGGCTCTGCTCAAAATCTGTTTGCGCAGATTTGGCTATCTAGGAATAGAGAAAGGTATATTTAACATATAAAATATTTTATATAGCGGTTAATTGATGTATTTACAGACTTAATACTTTGATGGTGCGTATTTTTGTTTTCCCTAACAATGTGATGCTAATGCAATATACCAGGTATGTAAATATGAAACCAGCATTTTTGTATAGAAAATACACGTTTATTGTATGAAAATGATAAAAAATATTTTATTCGAAGTATTGCCCATCGCTAGCTATACATTTTTCCTACCTGTCTAACAATTTGTGGATGCCACGCCAAAAAAACTGTTGCTCTTTTGAGGCAAACCAGTCATCGAGCCATTTTCGTACATTTTCGTAAGAAGTAAAGCGCGTTTAGCAAGTGCGTGTCCCATCGATGCAAATAAATAGTAATCGGACGGAGCCAAGTCTGGTGAGTAAGCCGCATGCGAAAGTATTTCCCAACTAAACGCCTCAATTGTTTCCTTGACCAGTTTTGTTGTTTGTGATGGAGCATTATCATGAAGCAAAATCACTTTGTATTGCTTTTTTTTATATTCTAGTCGCTTTTCACGCAAAGCTTGATTCAAATCAATCATTTGTTGTCGGTAGCGTTCAGTATTAACGGTTTGGCCAGGTTTTAACAGCTCATAATAGATCACATCCTTCTGATCCCACTAAACACAGAGCATTGTCTTCCGTCCATAGCGATTTGACCTTGCAATCGATGTCGATGGTTCACCTGGAGTTACCTATGATCTTTTACGCTTGGGATTCTCAAAATATATCCACTTTTCATTGCCAGTCACAATTCGATGAAGAAATGACTTTCTTTTGTACCTGGCGAGCAGCATTTCGCAAGTGGTTTTTCGGTTTTCCTGCTGTCTTTCATTCAGTTCATGTGGAATCCATTTTCCCATCTTCTAGACCTTTCCTATGGCTTTCAAACGTATGGAGACGGCTTCTCGTGTCACATTTAATTGATCCGCGAGTTGTTGTTGCGTTTAAGTGTCATCCTCATCCAACAATGCTTGCAATTCACTGTCTTCAAACTTTTTCGGTGGTCTTCCACGTTCTTCGTTTCTCACGTCAAAATCGCCACTTTTGAATTTTTTAAACCATTCAAAGCACTGTGATTTACCAAGAGCATGCTCACCGTAAGCTTCGACAAGCATTCGATGCGATTCTGCAGCAGTTTTCTTCAAATGGTAACAGAAAATCAATGCTGTCCGCAAATCGTAGTTTCCAGGCACAAAATTCGACATGTTCAACGCTATTACAAACTATGCTGTTGTATGAAACTTGTATTGTTGTGAGTTGAAAATCTTTGTCAGAGATGTCAACAAGGAAATGGCGCCAATGACGCGGTTTGACGGTAACTACATTGACAGCTAGGGTCATCTATGGGCAAATTCCGGTTTCATATTTACAGACCTGGTATACTTATATTTTGTTTCAAACAATAATATGTATAAACGATGAGTAAAAGCGGTTTCTAATGTAATTTTCTCCTCTCCCCCTCTTTTCTTTTTAGAAAAGGCAAGGATTGGCATAGGGGTGGCAACTATGTGTATGTTCCTTCATCAACGTCGTAGCGTTTTCGTGCGCCGATTGTACTTCTGTTTCGCGTGATAAATCCTCCTCTATCCGCGGCCATTCGGTAGTTTATCTTTTACGGTATGACCTCGCACACCATTTATCTTTTCCAGCCGTGCTTAATTTGCCATCGCTGACTGAATCTCGGGAAGATTATCTTGGCCGCCGCGGCGATCGCCGCGCGATATCCAGTGGTATCCATTTCCATTCATCGCGAGGAAAATCAGCCTGACAGCTAAAGCTTTTCGGCATTGTGTGCTTCATTCACTCGCGGCGTATGTGCCCCAACGTGCCCTGTGCGCGACGTTCGTTTTTAACGCGATGTCGACGCCAAGAACTCTGTTATACATAAGTCGTAATATATTGCATAATACACAATATATATTATAGTATATCTCTTGGTAGAAATGTATATATTAGGTATTTCAACTAATTTTGAGGGTTAACGCTAAATGGCGTTAGTTACAAATTATAATAAATTTCTTTGATGACAGTTGCTATGTGCGTTAGAGATCTAATATTTCTATGCAGAGCTTGATAGCTGTCAATTGTTATACAAGTATCCATTATAATTTTAATGAAATATTAGTTAATACCGCTTGAATCAGTCGTTGAACTGAAAAATGAGTCAGGTCCCAATTATCGAATAATACAGACTCAATGATTGAATATTTATTAAACAATATTACAAATTAGCATAAAGAAATGGCTTTCAACAAAATTTCAAAGGCACATTTTTAGAAATATTAGATAAATAATATATATTAATGTTATTACAAAATGTTATTACAAATGTTATTAATGTTGTTACAAATATATTATTAATGTTTTAATCATTGCGACATGTTCAATTACCGAGATATTTACTTTAAATGGCTTGAGATTCTGCGCATTTTCTGTGCACTTTAATTTTTTAACTGCAGAAAAAGCGTTATATCTTGACAGGGATTCTAAGTAGTTTTATTTTATAGTTAACATAACTTTTCACTAAATCCTGCTCGCAAGTTACGTTAAATTCCTACCAGCGTTATAATGATAAGCATAACAATAACCGTACATATCGCAAGCTTGATGAGTACGATGTAATGATATTCCCAGTGCAAAGGCTTCAGCGAGGATTCAAAATTATTCGGCATCCCGCAACCCTGCGAAATTATACCATTTCCATTCGCACGCCTCCTCCTTTCTCCATCTTTTTTCTACGCGCGCATAATTTCTTAGCTCGCGCCTTCTGGCTCGCGTCATCTGCACACGTGTAACCGTGCCAACGATCCATATTCCAAAATCACATTGTATTGCCGTGAACCGTCGGCGGCGGCGGCGACGGTGAAGGCGGAAGTCACAGAGGGAGAGAGAGGACATTTCAGCACGGGCATATGCAGCACGGAGTCTGGAAGCGCGCCTAGTGCGCCGAGTGCATTCACTATTCACTTATCTAGGTCAGTTTGCCCAACCCAGCCGAGGCCTCGACCCTCCCCGAAATCCACCACGGCTTCGTCAAACTCACCCCGTACTCCCTGAGAACCGGCTGGGTCCCACCCATCTCTGTGGCAACGGTTAGTTATCTTGACGATGTTTTCATTTGGCGGAGCGGGAGGGTGATAGAGAGAGAGAGAAAGAGAGAGAGAGAGAGAGAGAGAGAGAGAGAGAGAGAGAGAGAGAGAGAGAGAGAGAGA
>NW_022639609.1:376885-379210 GCF_010583005.1 Odontomachus brunneus | reverse complement strand
AGAGAGAGAGAGAGAGAGAGAGAGAGAGAGAGAGAGAGAGAGAGAGAGAGAGAGATCGGCTCGGCGAAATTAAAATCTTCGGCGAATTGCGTCTGGCTGTGTTCGACTTTTTTGCTCGGTTAATTGCTTCACAAAATAGCCGCGCCGTCACTGCCGATGATGGCGATTCGTTAGATGAACGATCCGGATGAAAAAGGAGGTAGCCAGGTAGAGAAATTAATCGCGCGTTCCTATGTTTACGCAACGCGAGGAATAACGCGATTATCGTTAAATGAGAAGTAGCAAACGCTTAGGGCGATGCATGATGGGGCGCGTGGTCTCCGGGAAACATCCGGGGAGAGTTAGAGTTAGAGTTCATTACTTTGTCTTGGGTATAATACTCACTAGACATACACACAGCATACGTTTCACAATATTTGGCACGAGACGCAGAGTTCGCTTTACGGCGCGTTACATAATAATTTGGTGCAACGCATTCATGAAAGAAAGGGAATAAAATTAGAAGAAGTACTAAGAAATAAATAAAATTGATTTCTAGTAAAAATATGTAGAAGACTTAAAGTGAAAAACGGAAATTAAACGGAAATAAGAAATTAGGAAAGCAATAACAAAGGAGAAATGAGATTAAGAAATACACATCTGAATGCTATATGATATGAAGTGAAATAATACAATAATAATATCGTTTGTAGAAAGTCACTAGTGACCATTCCATTTCCAGAACTTTGTGAATAGACTCGTAAACTTTAAACAAGTAAAGCGCAAAACTTCACCTCACAGACGATATATTTCGTCGTGTAACGATTTATAATAGAAAGAAGGTCGAAATATGTTACATGTTGAGTTATATTTATAATTTTTTTAAATAGAGTAAGTTCCAAAGATAAAAGAGGCCGTGATCGCAAAGAGCCTCTTTAGAATCTGAGTTCGATGGAATTCTAAAGATTTTTTGCAATATTTGTAACAATATATTATGGATTATCGATATTATCGATTTTTTTTTAATATCGACGATATTATCATCAATAAGAAATATTGATAATGATAATATCGATAATCTCGAGAAAAATCGATATTTGTATAGAAAATATTTAATGTAGTAGAATTTTCTAGTTTATATGATTTCTATTTATTTGTTCATGTCACTCTTACACTTTTCGCGCTCAATCCCCTTGCTCTTACTTCTTCCAACGTTCGAATATACTTTCGTTTCGAGAGAGAGCGAGAGGACGAGTGAAAGAGAAGGGGGGAGAGGGAGAGAGAAGGCGCGTCAATACAGCGAGTGACAGCTGCGAAAATATTGGTTTTCAAAACACATGTTTGACTTATAAATAGTTTACGTCGAATCACGTGGTTGTAAAGCGAACCATTACCCATCATTTCGACTGAGCGAGTTTCGCTACAATTTCCATACTCCGCGGCGGCGTCCTTCCCGCCGAACTGTGATTTGATGTAACGTTCCATGCATACGGAATAAGTTGGAAATTCGGAACAAATTAAACTCGGATAATCGTGCTGGGAAAAAATGTTCCTCATCTCGGCGGGGATGGGAAATTTCCTAGTTATTATTGCTCGCGAGGAATTATGCGCGCGAATTTTCGTGGCATTACACGCCTCTTGTGCCAATTTTTCTCGGACGACCGACGCACAATCACGCGGACGAGGCATGGAAACTGGCGGACCAGCTCCGCGAAATTCCCCCCACAAAAGGCCTGATAAATTCCTGCGGAACGCACGCGAACGCGGCTTATAGTACGCCGCCGAGTGATAACGGCGATGATAACCTACGACAGTAAACATATCTCGTGTGGAATTCCACGTGAGAAGAGGACAGAATGTCCGCGTGCATCGCCGCATTGCACGCGCACGCGAGTGCATCCCGGTCCTTGGTAACGTCGGGTCACATAGCACCCCTGCATAGTGGTCATTGCGGTGTCGGTGTTATGCGAACGGCAGGGACGCACGCGGGAACGTGTGCGCGAATCGTTTTGCGCTCGGAATGATTTGCGTCGGGGCGTCAACGAACGCGGCAATATACCTCCTGGATGCTCGCGAGACAAGACAAATGGCCTCCGAGATAATTAGTCTTGTTTGCGGTGCTAAAATATTAGCAAAGTCGCCCGGAGAAGCGAAATTTCTTCAAGCGCGATTAAATAAAACGAACCGAATATCTCTGAATAAAATGAAATGAATATTTCTGGAATAGTTGGTTTATAGATATATATACACACACATATATACATACATATATATGTATGTATACAAATTCATATACATACATACATACATACATATATATATATATATATATATATATATATATAT
>NW_022639609.1:369705-376620 GCF_010583005.1 Odontomachus brunneus | reverse complement strand
ATATATATATATATATATATATATATATATATATATGTATATATATATACAGGGTATAGCAAAAGTACTGGAACGGCAATATAACTCGGCGGGGGAGCATTTTAGAGAAAAATGTTTCGAATAAAAGTTGTAAGGCTTAAAAAGTCGCATTTAATGACAGTAGTTATTTGACCTAAGATGACGTCGCCAAGGTCAGGACAAGGTCAACTTTGCTTTTTTAGATAGAAATACATATTTTTTATTACGGCATTTTATTCTACGTGAAAAAGCAAACAACTTTTGTTTGAAAAAATTTTTTATACGACCTCTATTTTCTAAGATATTTACGTAAATATCTACAAAATTTTTGGTTTCAATAATTTTTTACTTGAATTCTATTAACTTTACCGAAAAATATTTAGAGATAAAAATTGCTTATTTTGTTTTCAAAGAGCTCTGAGAATTTTTTCAGAATTTTATGTTAACTTTTTAGTACTTCAAGAAAATGCAAGAAAATGCAGTACTAAAAAATTAATATAAAATTCTAAAAAAATTCTCAGAGCTCTATGAGAACAAAATAAATAATTTTTATCTCTTGATATTTTTCGGTAAAGTTGATAGAATTCAAGTAAAAAATTATTGAAACCAATAATTTTGTAGATATTTACGTAAATATCTTAGAAAATAAAGGTCGTATAAAAAATTTTTTCAAACAAAAGTTGTTTGTTTTTTCACATAGAATAAAATGCCGTAATAAAAAATATGTATTTCTATCTAAAAAAGCAAAGTTGACCTTGTCCTGACTTTGACGACGTCATCTTAGGTCAAATAACTACTGTCATTAAATGCGACTTTTTAAGCCTTACAACTTTTATTGGAAACATTTTTCTCTGAAATGCTCCCCCGCCGAGTTTTCTTGCCGTTGCCGAACTTATGGGACACACTGTATATATCATATACACATACATACATATATAGAGTGGTCCACTCGAACACATTGAATATTTCACTTATTTTTGATAATACAGAAAAATGTTTCAGATGAAAATTTTGGTCACGTTGCTTTTTTTCTAAGTGGAGGCGCTAAAAAAATACAAAGGTTATCTTTACTTCTTTAAATAGAATTTATATTATTTATTTTATATATAAAAACACTAAGAATTATAATAGTCGAAAAATCAATAGTTACTAGATATTTTATATTTTATTCTGACAAAAAATTTAATCAAGGAGGATTTATTCAAAATAATGTTCTCCGACTTCAATACATTTTCGGATACGATATATAAATAATATTCTTACATTTTCTATCCTTTCTGAATTTATACTCGCACATGCTTCCAAAATACGTCCTTTCATGTTCTCTTGTGTAGTTGGTTAAAAACAATGTTTTTCAACGTTCCCCAAACAAAAAAGTCGATAAGATTTAAATATATTAAAGTCGGAAATTTCAGAATATATTCTATGGTGTAAGTGATAGTCTTTGAAGAAGTACAGTCGCTTTTGTTATAAATGGAAGGCAGTAATGAGTTTTTCCGGTACATTATGCTTCTTTACATTTCCACACAAATCGTTATATAATAGTTTGGCTGAGATGTTTTGCCTTACCCAACATGTTCACCCGATATTGTGCTCTTCGATTATCATCTATTTCGCTCATTACAAAACTTCCTTGACGTATATGACTTCGCTTCTTTAAAAGACGTGAAAAATTGCTTGGAACATTTCTTCGCTAGGAAACCTCAAGAGTTTTATTGGAAGGGAATTATGAAATTACGTGAAAGTTGGTAAAAGATTGTCAAACTAAATGGCGTATATATTATTGATTAAAATTGTTTTAAAAAATACGCACGAATTTATGGATCAATCTAATAAATAAATTAATAAATATATATATTTCTTTTTCATTTATTTATTAGATTTATATATATATATATATATATATATATATATATATATATATATATACAAACACGTATATTAATAACGGTTGGAGAGAGAGAAAGAGCTTCATTGCGCTCAAGAGGCAGCGTCCGTAAACTCGAAAACTTTCCGAAAGAATGGTCAATTACTCGACTGTTTTCTCGCGACGTCATCCGGGAACCTTGTTGCTTTATACATGAATGCTCTCGCTTCCCCGATGTTTGCAAGCTTATGGCACAACTCGGACGTAACTAATCTTATATCACTAGGAACGCGAATCTGATGCTACTCGAGCACGTCGCATTAAATATTTACAAATTCGCTGTTTACTGTACTAGTCATTCGATAGAATCATAGAGATATGCGCTTCGTGATTTATTGGAGTTATCTTGAATACTCCAAGATTTCAATTAAGATATTTTAATATTAACAAATTATGTAAAACCGCTTTTAATTCATAAAGGTTGAAAATTATACTTTGGACATATCGGGGATAAAAAGTGTTACTAAAATAATTATGATAAGTATTAAATAATTAAAAATCGGGACACAGGTTGGTTCGATGCGGTGATAGACTATTTAGTATCGCCCCAGAAAAATGGCGTGGACATTACACTGTCTGTTTGACAATATAAATAAAATTGCTAATTTTATTCTTATTTTATTTTAGATGAAATTATCACGTCTAATAAGAATAATTTTTATATAGATTCACATTTTTTATTTTGTTTTTATTATCAAAGAATCAATCAAAGATAAATCTTTCAAGTCACATTTGTAGAGTTTTAAACATTATTCCATTTCGTTCTCAGAGAATCAATACGTAAATATTTGAATTAAATTTAATTGAATTAAAAATTATTTTCTCAAAATCAATAATAATCTTCAGAACAATTCCTCTTTTCTGTAGGAAGAATGAAATAAAATAGAGTACATACTGAGATAAAATATATAAGGAATAAAAAATATCAATTCGGTCAATACTAAAATAATATATTTATTTATTCTAATATAAAATAGTTTTCAAGTAAGAAAATATATATTTTATTTATTATTTTGTATTGTTTATTATTTTCATGAAATATTTATTATTTTCATGCAATTGTTTATTATATTTAAATAAAAAATTTAGATTTAAGTAAATATGTTTTTAGTATCCACTGAATTAATATTTCTTATTTTTCAGATATTTCTTCTATCAGCGTAAAATTAAGAAGGATAAGATAGTATTCTATTATTGTACTCTAAAATACTATTCTACCAGTACAACATACAGATGCAAATATGAGAAATATAGGTAATTCTTACGCAAAGGTACAGTATCAAGGAAAGAAAAGAAACTGGAGAGATACATAGAGAGGGAAAAAAGAATAGGAGACAAAAGGGAGGAGGGATAGAGAGTTCTTACGATATTTTTATATTCTCAACACAAAGTTTTCCAAATCCCATGTACTTAAGCGCATCGGCCCGGAACCGACGAGTTATCCGAGGAAATATTGATTTTCCTCGCGGTGTAACTTCTTTCCAAGTGGACTCTCTGTTTTCCGCCCGAACTTTCGGAACTTCGAAAATCCGCGCGATCCCCTCGCCTGTCCGGACGACTATCAGTGTAGGAATACGTGCGTATATACACCGACACACACACATACATTGGGATGGCGCGTGCATCGTGCTCGGTTATTAATAACGCCGGCTATTCAGTCGTGCACGAGGGCCCAAGAAAAATGAGGAGACGCGGCAACACGCAGGGAGGGCGAAGGGAGGGTTGGTACTTGGTGTACCGTCGCGAACTAAGAAGGTGGAAGGCAGGGAAGAAGCGACTCCCCCGCGGGGCGAGCCCGCGAGATATTGAAGTGGCTGCTGGATGCATTCACGTGCGGCTGCGAGGGTGAATTCCAGAGATTCAGATTAGTCACGGACCTGCCTCGCTCTCGCCTGGCCTCCCCCCGCCTTCTCTCCACACCCCGCCGACGTCGGCCGGATTCTTCAATGGCGCGACGACACTTCGAAAATTCCTCGGGGCGAGTGCTTACCCAGCTAATTACCTAGCTCGGTTTGCGTCCCGGCTTTCCCCCATTCCCGAAGGGTAAGAAGGGAGGGGAGGAAGAGTGCCAGCCGCGGGCGCACTCGAATTTCATTGGCATATCGCGGGAAGTCCTCGAGAGAAGAATTCGACGTGAAGATCGACCCTTGACATGCTTGAGTCTCGGGGGCGCATCGTATCGCGTCGCGCCTCGCCTGAACGTTTCGGACTTACGAGAGGCCCGCCACCAAGGACACTTCATCGACTTATTTCAGCGCAAACCCGCGACCGACATTTTGGCTATTTCAACAATTCTCAGAGTCTGTGCCAATGTGACAGCGTCACCGTGAAATCGTTGTTTCACGGTTCACGGTGTCTTCGGGGAAAGAGACTTTGACAGATTATGCCGCTACCGTGAAACGCGTAATTCGGCGGTTACGAGGGCCCGTCAACTCTATTCATGATCGACGTTTCAGACGAAGGGAGAATAAAGAGATAGAACACGATGTGCGAGGTCGAAGCTGTACTACTCTCGGTTTGGTCACTTGTTTTGATGCAGTTCGGAATAAAACTAATGGTCCAATAAGAGAATTTATCCAGACAGACAGGTGTACATAAATTTGGCAGTAACTCTAGCTAGTAGTCAAAGGTTGTATTCTTTATGAGTGATTCATATGCCGCGATGTTAGATATTAATCAATTCAAATTTTCTATAACTAAAATAATTCGCAAATCAATAATCAGTCGTCATGCGTAATATTACAAATAATTTAATCGACTGACGTAATGAATTATTAATTGGTATATAATTAATTATATCAGAGAGATTGTAGTTTTGCCAATTATCTCAGTCAGAAAGAATTTAATCGATTAATGCTAATATGACACATTAATATTCATTATTTATCATATATGATATCGAAATAGAAATATGAAAAAAGTGATTAAAGTTTGCTCGAAATAATATGTCATATAAACTGTAATATAAAGATTTGAGTGTAACCTTTAGAGTAAATTTGTTGCATTAATGTAACAAAAAATGTATACTATTGTATAATGTGAATTTACTGATTAATTCGGTGCAGTATATTTGTTTCATAAGTGTAATAAAAAAATGTTAGAGTTTCCGTCATTCCATTATTTTACGTTATGATATGATCATGAAAATTTCCAAGTAACCAGGCGCATATAAATTTATTGTAACAACTTTACTGGTCTATAAATACGATCTATAAATACGAAAGAAATACGAAAAGAATAGTTAAAAACTGCTGAAAACAATATGTTATATAAAGTGTAGTATGAAAATATAAATATAATTTTTAGCAAATATATTGCTGCATGAATGTAACAAAAAATCTATTATATGATATATTATTGCATGAAATATTTAATGATTAATTCAAAACAATTTATATTTACCTCATAAATATAATTAAAAAAAATTCTAGAGTGTTTCCATTATCGATTGTCTCACGTCGCGATGAAAGTCTATCTGAGTAATTTCTAAGAATTAATGAAAAACATTATGAATGAAATATAATAAAAACATTTTCTCATAGGATCTTCGATAGCATCGAAAATAAAATATTCAAATCGTATAGAAACCAAATGTTAAGGCAGGTTATAATGGCTTCTTAGGCACATGCGCGGAGAATTGCCCGTGTCTGGTTTAGTGTTCTGTAAAACTATCAACGCGGATTCCGCAGAATCTCTCACGACGTCGTAATGAGGATGGAGTGAACCGACGGCGAGTGGGCGATTAAAATGATTCATTAGAATTAGAAATTAACAGCGTCCGCGAGAAGCTTTCGGCAACCGCGTCTACCCTCGCAACTCCTCTCGTGCGTTCTCTATTCATAGAAATCGTTTGCCAACGACGGGTATATCTTGCAGGCATCTCGTCGTTCCCAACAGCGTCGAACTCGCGCGTCTGAATGCCCGATTGGCTCAACTGCCCGTGAAATGATGCCGTAAAGCAATGGCCGTTTCTGCCGATCATTTACGTTCCGTTTCGCGGCGCCTCGGCAACGACTTCGGGATCGTCTCGCCACATCCGTGAATCACAAAGCCGCGCGATTCACGCGGCTGACTCGATTGCATTGCAGCTCGCTCGTCCTTGGCGTTTGCCAAAGATTTAAGGAGTTCATTCTCACTTAAGTCACAATTATACAAAAAATTATACAAATCAAAATTATACTATTAATTATACTACAAATAAAAATTATACAAATCAAAATTATACAAACTCTCTTTTACATTTATACTTACACTTAAAATTATACAAAAATATTACATTTATTATAGTATAACACGTTCGTACACGGCAAAGAAAGTCTTTAGTCGGATTAACCAATTGTCTGTTCAAATATAAACAAACTAGAAATCCAGTTGAAGTTGCCAGAGAATTCTGCTTAAGTTAATAACATTTCTGTTGGTTAACTCGAATAATTGTAAGTTCTGGCCAGAAGTTTTGTTGAATCTTGAACAAAATTGTGATAGTTTCAATCAGAATTTCTGTTTCGTTCATATTTCACCAGATATTTAATCCAAAACAATCAATCCAATCAAGTCTTCGTATTTAGCTAAAGTTTCAAACGATTTGTCTACGTCTTTCCTGAAAAATTTAATACTGAATATTGTAATTTTACACGTCTGACTTTATTATAAAAGCAATATAGATGATAATTATTCCAATGTATCTTCGTAAAAAATAGTATTAAATAAAAAATTTACTGTTATAAATATTACTAGGAAACGCGATATAGAAGGAAGAATAGTATTCACTGTTTTTGTGTAATGGTCGATTATAGATAAAATAACTGCTGTTTTATTCTTTGAGTAGGATTATACTGAGTGGAACGTGATAAAAAGTATAGAGAGTATCGTAAAAGTTTTAAATTAATATTTAATATTTAGATAGTAAATATATATATATATATATATATATATATATATATATATATATATATATATATATATATATATAT
>NW_022639609.1:351793-369637 GCF_010583005.1 Odontomachus brunneus | reverse complement strand
ATATATATATATATATATATATATATATATATATATATATATATATATATATATATATATATATATATTGGTTATACGCACATCTCAACGATATATTTGTGAAGTATAATGTATTTATTATTTATATTAATGTATTTATTAGAAAAAATGTATATAACAGAAGGTATATCACATTTTTTCTACAGAAAGAAATCGTACTTTAAATCTGGCAAATAAAGAGGCCATTCAGAATCGTTGGTGAGGGTAACCTAAATTAAGGGTAACCTAAATCAATTACTCTGTTATCCTATAGAGTATGGATCTCTTCTTTTATCACAATACGGAGTATTGCGACACAATGCTTCATCTTGTATAGTCAATATTTTTCTAATTGCACGAGCAATTAAATAATACTTCAATTTTTATGCGTATAAATTTCAATGAATTCTTAACAAATTCGTTTTGCCTTATAGCTTCTTTAATTTCATTGACTTCTCGATAGTTAGTCAATAAATAGAAATGTTCACGTGCCGACTGTGCGCTTCTTACAACAACGTCTTTCAAATAAGAGAAACGCACGCGTCTATCCGAAACCCCATCTCATCCCGACGCAGGGTCGTTTTCCAATGTACTTTAGACCGTGTACACACATCAAGTGAATCCGTTTGAATTAATAGCTGCCGCAGGTAGCGCAACGATCAACGCGACGAGCTCGATGTCACGAAACTTTATTGACGATCGATACGAGGGCGGAGAAGAGGAAATTCCGGCGCGCCGTGTGGCGCAACCGGGATGCCTGAAGCCTTACGCCGATGGTCTAAGACGGGCTCCTCAGTAGGGAAATTCCTCGAATTGAGAATACTTAGATGCCGGGCACGGAATCTCCGTCAGTTTCGGGATTCTTTAGAATTCCCCGACGCGGAACACAGAAACCGTTGCGGGCAACGAACTCACGGTGGATGCTCTTAATGAAGAAACAACAGCGGTTTGTCTTCATCAAGGCCGGCGAATCGTGCCGCTTCCTGGCGGGAAACGAAAGTGGCCGTCCCGATTGTCAGACATTCTTCACGTTGACGTTACGTAACGTCGAATTGCGGCGCGTTAACGTGTCGTCCGACAATCTCCGAGATACACGACCACGTCGTACGAGACCGCATTTCACGAATTAATTCCGGATGTGCGACGAACGTTTACCTCGTCGTTTTTCGTCGCTCCGCATTTCGGCGGAGGAAAATCAACCCCCGTATACATTGCAGCGTGCACGAATGTCTCCTCGTGAAAATCCATTTCTCATCCCCACCTCTCCTCGCGCCAAACTTACCTTCGAAATGACTTCCATTCTTCGGGCGGAGTAATAATCCGGCTTCATCCCGCACGTTGATACATCCGCGACTTTCCTAACCGAAGACAGAGTGAGGGAGGAAGTGAGAGAGAGGGTAGATGAGGCAGAAAGAGAAAGAGAAAAAGGGAGGGTGGGAGGGGGTGAGGTTAACCTGCTTCTCAAACGCATTTCACATGATGGTGTCGCTCGATGCGAATTGCTTGTCACAAAGCCGATTGTGGCACCGAGACCAGCATTCCGTACGGATACCTTTACGACGACGAAATCTTTCCGCTCGCATAATGACGTTATTCGCTATAAGTTTCGATCTTGCACGAATCGCGGACTTTCTTTCTCAACAAAGGACTCACCTGCGACTTTGATCTTCCTTTTAAAACACCTCGCATTTCGACACAGTAGGTAAAAAAGCTCGCTTTTTTTACAAAAATCTACCGACGCAAATCTGTAATTTTCAACCGATTTCAAAGATTTTTTTTATTTACTCGTTAAAGATAGCTCCATAATGTAGTACTCCGGCATTGTTGAAACAAAGCTGAAATTCAAAATGGCAGATAGAAAATGAGTGTCGAAAGTATTGAAATAGTAAAGATAAGTCGAAAGTATTGAAATGCCGGCTCGCCGTTCTGTTCGCGTTCAGTTACCGATGTCACAATGGCCGATAAATTACACGGAAATTATGTTGTTAAATAACGCACACTCTGACGTCGACAGAATCGAGGCGCATGCGGTCTCTATTGCTGCGCAAGTATTTCCATTTGTTCGAAAATGCTATGAAATTAACCGCATCTTCTCTTCCCGCCATTCTTATTAATTGATAAAATAACATGAACGCAAGACTCCCTCCTGACGCCTCATCCATTCGTGACATCAATAAATGATTCGAAGCGAATTAATTTTGTGAGCATCACTTATGAGGAACGCAACCTTTACAAATTAACTAGTAAAATTTACCGATGTCACAATGGCTGATAAATTACACGAACATTATTAAATGTTGTTAAATATCGCAAACTCATTGACGTCGACAGAATCGAGACACATGCGGTCTCCATTGTTGCGCAAATATCTTTGTTTCAAAATGCTATGAAATTAATCGTGCATGGTTATTTAACAACATTTAATAATTTTCGTGCAATTTATCGGCCATTGTGACATCGGTCACGGATAGCGAAGTTACATTTTGTAACTTCGCTATCCACTTGCAAATATTTGCAACAATGGAGACCGTATGCGTCTCGATATTTAACAACTTTTAATAATTTTCGTGTCGACGTCGACAGAATCGAGACGCACACGGTCTCCATTGATGCGCAAATATTTTTCTTTAAAAATGCTATGAAATTAACTGTGCACAGTTAATTTTATAGCATTTTTAAACAAAAATATTTGCGCAACAATGGAGACCGCATGCGTCTCGATTCTGTCGATGTCGACGAGTTTGCGATATTTAACAACATTTAATAAATTTCGTGGAATTTATCGGCCATTATGACATCGTTAAATTTACCATTAACCATCGGTAACTGAACGCGAACAGAACATCGAGCCAGTCTCCGCAAATTCATCGGTCATTACGAACTGAAGGATAATTAATGTGTAACAACGCGATAAGGTAAACTGTCCGTTCGCGGCTCCCACTTTGTAACTTCGCTATCCACGAGCAAATATTTGCAACAATGGAGACCGCATGCGTCTCGATTCTGTCGATGTCGACGAGTTTGCGATATTTAACAACATTTAATAATTTTTGTAAGAAAAAATATTTTCTAAATAAATAAAAACAGACTTATATTTAAACCTCGCTTAAAACCAAAATAATTGGTGCAATCGAGCCTTAGAGAATAATATTGAGATTTTATATTTTTAATCTTCTTGTCCTAAACTTCATACATATACACACAAATTGATATGCCATTTGTTAGGACATTCAAAGTTTTATAAAATCTCATGAGAAAGGAACGAAATTTGGCCACTCTTTGGCAACAATTTTACTAGTTAATTTGTAAAGGTTGCATTCCTCATAAGTGATGCTCAGAAAATTAATTCGCCTCGAATCATTTATTGATGTCACGAATGGATGAGATGTCAGGAGGGAGTCTTGCTTTCATGTTGTTTTATCAATTAATAAGAGTGGCGGGAAGAGAAGATACGGTTAATTTTACAGCATTTTCGAACAAAGTGGGAATACTTGTGTAGCAATAGAGGCCGCACCTCGATTCTATCGACGTCAGAGTGTGCGTTATTTAACAACATAATTTCCGTGTAATTTATCGGCCATTGTGACATCGGTAACTTTGCCATTAACTTTGCCATCGGTAACTGGACGCGAACAGAACGGCGAGCCGGTCTCCGCAAATTCATCGGCTACGTCATTACGAACTGATAGTTAATGTGTGGCGATGCGATAACGTAAACCGTCCGTCCGCGGCTCCCACTTTGTAACTTCGCTATCTACCAGCAAATATTTGCACTAGATCAGACATAATGGCGGTTCATATTGACACACGCGGCTTTGATCCGCCGCGGGGAATAAATTCTCTCTGCGAGTGCGCCTGACTTTTGTAAACTTTGTTGTAAGCTTTTCGAGAGTGAGTAAATAAATGAAAGAAGAAGCAAATAATGCATTCGTGCGCGCAGAAACTTAAATAATTATGATTTAGATTAAACAATATATTTAATCAATACGTTTAAGATGTGTAATGTATAGCGTAGATAAAAAAATTAATTGATACTCAAATAATAACCATGTTAGAGCGTTCAATTAGTAGACATTCACAGCTCTTCTTTCTAGATGTAAGAAATATGTATGCAAAGAGAGTTTAAAGCTTCTAACAGTACTTAGATTAATAATTTCCTCAAAGAGAGTGAGAGAGAAAGAGAGTGGGAGAGAGAGAGAGAAAGGAAAGAAGGAAGAGAAGGAGACAATAGCTTCTCTACGAACAATATGAATTCCAGTTACATCGCCGGCGTTTGTCATTTCCGGATAAAAAGACCAGCTTCATTAATTACATGGCAATTACGTTGATTAACACGACAGCGAAAAGGGCGTCAATTAAAACTACGTGGTAACTTTGCAGTCGGGTAAGTGCCGCGGCAGTTGTCAAATATTCGCCCTCGCACCCGTCCTTGCCGGAGTGACGCGGCGCGACGGTGAAATTCGCGACTGCCACTATTTCGAAAACAATTTAAACTTCGTCGCCCCGGGCGAGGTCGAGCAATCGTCGAGGAGGGACGCGAAGCGCGAGATTCCAACGTTTCCGCGAGGATTTCATTCATGGCAAGAGTGAAGTGTCTTGATCACGGAATCGTGATCATGTAGACGGCGTGAGCGTGAGACACGAGCTCGTCGTGAGTTCTAATGGCCGATCATGGATCGGCTGTTTCTTTAAGGAGAAATAAAAAAATTTTCTTAGCAAAAATAAGTCCCCTTCAAAAATTTCAAAAGTCCTGAAAAGTATGAGATAATTTTGAATCAATATTTCCATATATACAATTCTATATATACACAAATATTCTGACTCTCTAATTATGAAAAATCACCACGAAATCCTGATTGATTGAGCCAATAATCATACCTGTTTTTATTATTTATTTTTCTACAGTTACGTATAATTAACTGTCTATCTAATTCGTCTTCTCTCCACGCTATTTTTTACTAAACTTTTTATTAGAAATGGTACTAGATTTTTATATTACATTTTACATGACACATTATTTTGAGCAAATGTTGATCATTCTTTTTATATTGCTTCCGTATTCTATTTTACCAATTTATGCGATAAATATATGAATGCCATATATAAAACACTCGTAAGAAATCTTTGCAAGTCGAGTATAATAATAATCGAGTATAATAAAATAATCCAAGTTATATATACAAATGTGAATAATATAAATAACAATATAATATATTATATATGTATGTATTATATGTCAAAAAAATGTCAGTATTGTGTTGATAAAGTTTCTAGATTCAGCATTCCCTTCAAGGGAACTAGATGACGATCTCCGAAAATGTCGATAACGTAGAGATGATCGTCGCTAACACAATCACGCTATCCTTTTCGTATTTCTTGTATATAGAACTTAAGTAAATATTATGTTGCTTTGTTTCACCATATTCAGTGGAAAACTTAACCATGCATGTGTAGAAATTTTTCTGCAAACTTTTCCGATATTCTTATACTTCTGAATTTAGATGTGAAGGTATAGCAATGTTCTTTAAAATTTTGTTTCCCCAAAATTTTGTAAATAAGAGCATTGCTCAATATGTAACAAAAACGAAAAGAAGTTTTAATGTAAAATCTCAAACTGGCAATCAGTATAATACTGATCAAATTTCCAATTGATGATGGAAATTTTGCCATTATTTCAATCACATTTATGAAAAGTAAATCTACTCTATTGAATTAATCATTACATTCACATCATAGAATGTAAATTCTATGCTATATCGATGCATCAAAAGACTGCATCATATTCAAAATTATTCTCATTATTATTTTAATATTACATTTTATATGACATATTATTTCGAGCAAATTTTGATCGTTTTTATATCACTTTCGTATTTTTATATATTATATTATATTTATCTAATCCAAAAGTTCCGCAGCTTGTACATACCGAAAATATAGATGTTCCAAACAGAAAAATTTTGAAGAATATTGTTGTACCTTCGCATCTAAATTCAGAAGCTTAAGGGGATGCTGAAGCTAAAAACTTTACCGACAGAATACTGACATTTTTCTGCAAAGTTTACGTCGTATTGGTTACAGAATTACAAATGCTTTTACGCAATGAAAGTACGTGCAAAAATAAATAGGAGCATTGCTCGATATATGTCAAAAACGAACAAAAAATTTTTAATGTAAAATCTTAAGCTGTCAGCGTAATATTTGCCTAATCCAAAAGTTTCGCAGCTTGTACATACCGAAAGTATGGATGCTCTAAACAGAAAAATTTTGAAGAACGTTGCTCTACCTTCTCATCTGCATGAAGCTTAAAAATATCGAAAAATTTGCAGGAAGATTTTTACACATATATAGCTAGATTTCCCGTTGAATATGGTAAAACAAAGCAACACACATTCATGTAAGTTCTATATGTACAAGAAATACGAAAAGGATAGCGTAATTATGTTAGTGACAATCGTCTCTGCATTATCGACATTGTTCGAGTTCGTCTCCAGCACTCCATCGACTCCAGCATCCCCTTAAGAATATCGAAAAAGTTTGCAGAAAGATTTCTACACATGCGTGGTTAGGTTTTCTACTAAATATGATAAAAACCAAACAACACGCATTTACGTAAGTACTGTATATACAAGAAATGCAAAAAGGATAGCGTAATTGTGTTAGTGCCAATTGTCTCTACGTTATTTTCGGAATTCGCCATCCGCTTTAGCATCCCCTTTTCCTCGAACGAATTCCTCGAACTGCGTGAAATCGTCGCGCGTTACGCGACCGTTTACCGATCTCCAGTTGCGTTTGTCACGGAGATCGCAATTTCGACAACTCATCGCGCCGCTCCGCGGCCGCAAAATAATGACAACGGCGTAATACATCTCGGCACGTTGCCGCGCTATCAATACTGCGCGCCGTATCCGGCGAAAATGCAGGTTCTATCGCGCCGGTTACGCGAGGTGCATCGGGAAAAAATAAGCGGCGAGATAAATCATCCGGGCCGTGAACGAGCTGGAGAGAGAGTGAGAGAGCGAGCGAATGAACCAACGAACGGGCGGAAAGATACAGAGCGGCACGTCCGTCTCGGGAAAATTTACTACCAATATTTCTCTTCCTCCGCCGAAAACGAGTGTCGGGGGCCGAATTCACGTGCCGTCTGCATCTCCGTCTCCGTCTCCGTCTTGCGAATACGCCCGCGAATGCGCCGCGCAAAGGAACGCCGCGACTATATTTAACACGGCACCAGCGCGATCCGCAATATCGGGCGAAACAACACTCCCCCGGGTCCTCACTCTCCTCCGAGGAGCAGATTTCGCGGGATTCTATTCAGATAGACTCTCATGATTATCACAATGTGAGATAATCGATGATAGAAGCTCTGCACAATTTTTCATTTAACAACCTAGATAGGGATTTCAAAGCCATCCTTGACGTGTCTAAAAATCTTGCTCGCTTAATTTTGTAATTTATTAAAAAGTAGCAGAAATAATCGATCGTCCTAAACTTCAAACCGATATGTTGTATGTATTTATTTAGAGCATTTTAAAAAATTACAAAAAGGATGAAATTTAACCGTTCTCTTTGCGTGAACCTATCTAGATAGACAGATGTACGTAAATTCGGCAGCAACTTTGCTATTTGATCTGTAAAAGTTGCATCCCTTATGAGTAATTCATATGACATACATATTTATTGCATGGAATGACAAAATCAAAATACGAAAGTGATAGACTTTCATGATTATTATGACGTGTGACAATCGATGATGGAAATTTTGCCATTATTTCAATCATATTTAAGATACTCTATTGAATTAACCATTAAATTCACATCATATAATAATATAAATTCTATGCTACTTCGATGCAGCAAGGACTACATTATATTCAAAATTACTTTCAGATTTTAATATTATATTTTGCATGACATATTATTTTGAGCAAATTTTGGTCATTTTTTTCATATCACTTTCGTATTTTTATATCGTCATTAAATACAATAAATGGTTGTGTCATGTAAACCATTCATAAGGGATGCAATCTTTACAGATTGAAGATTGAAATTAGTGTTGTATCCATGTGCAAATGTGAAAAGAATAATAAAAATTTGCACCAAACAACATTATGCAAAATACAGTATAATATAAATGTAATATCAATATAAACGAAAATTTACATAATTATATAATTATATGATGTAAATTTAATGATTAATTCAATACAATATATTTACTTCAAGTAGTGCAATTATAAAACATTCTTTTTGTTTTCCATGTGCAATTGTAACTTTAAGTATTTTAATTTTAGTGCTTTCGCTTTTTGTTTCTTATATTAAAAATTTTAAGTGTAAATTTTAAGTGTAAAGACTGTACATCTGTTATATTTTTTGTTTTGAAAATTCTAATAAGAAAAGTTTTTTTTATGTTTCCTACATCTAGTTTCCTAATTAATATATACTATACAGGGTGAATTATTTTAATCTTAACAATGGAATATCTTGAAAACGAAACAAGTGACAAAAAAATTGTTTAGATAAATCATATGGTTTAGAAGGGGACGTAAAACGGTGGCATTGCTTTGACATTGAGTAGTCGTCGAAGGTCACATAACGGTCATCTTCAATTTCTTAAATGGAAATCCCCATTTTTTTATTGCATTTTTAGATCGAACTAATCCAAATGAACATCTCTCGTATCTTGATGAATTTTTGTAAAATCAATAGTTTCCGAGATATTTGGGTCAGAAGAACGAAAAATGGTTCAATCGATTCCTGACTGTACAAACCGCTCTTGAAACTATGCAGGATCAATGACGTGGACGTGATAGTAATCTGATCCCTTCGGGGTGCTTGATTTCCGTGAGTCCCTTTGTCTTTTACGTTTGGGGTACTTGATTTCCGTGAGTCCCCTTGGCTCTCACATTTGGAGTGCTTGATTTCCGTGAGTCCCCTTGCCTCTCACGTTTGGGGTGCTCCAAAAGCGGTTTACACAGTCAGGAATCGATTGTATCATTTTTCGTTCTTCTGACCCAAATATCTCGGAAGCTATTGATTTTACAAAAAATCATCAAGATACGAGAGATGTTCATTTGGATTAGCTCAATCTAAAAATGCAATAAAAAAATGGGGATTTTTATTTAAGAAATTGAAGATGACCTTCAAATGACAAATGTCCTATTCAATGTCAAAGCAATGCTACCGTTGTACGTCCCGCTCTAAAATCTATATTTTTGTCTGAACAATTTTTTTGTCTCTTGTTTCGTTTTCAAGATATTCCACTGTTAAAATTAAAATAACCTGTATATGTATAACATATCAATATACAGTATCAAAATATTTTATAGAAAATATGAGTTAAATAAAGTGTTTTATTCATCTTAAATAGGGTACGCTAAATGCTCCTTACAAGCTTTATATAAAAAATTTTTAATTTCTGTAATTTTTTTCTAAATTACCATTTTACTACCTCTCCAAAATTACTTATAAACTTACAGAACTTACTGAGTAAGTTACCGTCAGATTGAGTCATTTTTATCTCTATTTCCGAATATAATCTTCTTGAATGTTTATCAACACAAAATTGACATGATTTTCGCGAGATTGTGAAGAGGAGGGAGTAGGATTGAAGAGATATCTCGACACGTAGATTGAACAGTGAAGCTACGGATTTGGTAGATTGTGTATCGAATTCCGAATCGCAGAAAATTGGAAAAGTTGCCTCTTTTATCGGAGTCGATTCCGTCGGGCGGCGGTTACTAAGCGGCAAAAATATTTTATTGGAAATAGGAAAGCACACCGCGCGCCGAGCACAAAAACACTGCCTGATGTCGGGAACGAATACGCCGCCGCCGCCACCGCCGTCGTTCCAAGCCGCCCCTCGCTTTCGCGGTTTCGGCTTGGTAATGGCTTCGCCGCGGATTGATCTCGTTTTGTTTCTTGCCATCGGATCACTTTTGCGGTGTAGCTTACGCGATTACTCCCGGTATGCGCCCTGCAGATCTCGCGTTTCTGTGTTTTACGTCAGCGCGCCACCACGATGGCGGCCACCACCGCAGCGGTGAAGAACGCCGCGAAGAAATAAGCTTTCGAAGCGGAGAATGCGATCTGCTTTTTACATCGTGCGAATTTCCCGCGCTTCGCGAGCACATATTAAAAGTTATCAGGAACCGTATCTGTCGCGAACTTTTACATCTCCCATTCGCGAAGTGCGCGACGATTGCCAACTTTGTCGAACTCACGTCGCATAAAATTCACCATGCAAAAAAGTGTACGTGATAACGATTAGATTACATTAAAGTAATCCAGTATTGTAATGTATCTAGATACATGTATCTTTTTCATTATCTAGATACTTCTTGTGTATCTATATCTGTACCTAGTTATATTTTTTATTTCAAAATCTGTATCTCTATCTAGTTACATTTTATCTCATATCTGTATCTAAATTTATCATTTTAGATATAGATACGAAATAAATTGCAATTTTGGTGATATTATATATAATTATTACTTTTTCACAAGAGACAAAGTTGTTTCCATGGTGTAAGAATATAAGGTGATTGAAACGGCCTGAGAATCGGTCGCTGGTCGTGCTCGCGAGACTCATCGGCTAGCTGCGTTCGCAGTGCCGACACAAACCTCTCGCGAAAATCGCGGCGTGAAAAACGCCACGCACGTGAGCGACGCGTAGACTCGTGCCATTTCTTTAGCTTCAGCTAGCCGTGGAAAACTGGAGCCCGGCGCTGGCCGGGTCAGTAGCTGCTTTGCACGATTGAGAGCATCTTCGTACCGCTTGTCGAAGCTACACTCACATCTGTAGCAATTTCCTTCGTTCGCTACTCGTTAATTAACGCAAGGCGCCCCGCTTCCGGTTGCTAGCCACCGCTGAAATTTGAACTATGGACATAGTATACATGGACTCCGAATACCTTATGTTCTGTCGTCTAAAGGTCATTCTACATTAGTTGCAAGCAGTCAATCGCAAGATCGCATTGTCGCAAGGCGCAAAACTCTTGCGATATGAGCTTCTACATTTCAATCGTTGGTCACATGTCACAGCCAATCAGTGACGAGAATGTTTCATTAACATCCATAAGACTCTGTCACAGGAAAAAGGAACCGACGTCAAAATGAACATGCAGAGCTGTACTTACGTTTAAATATAGAAGCGAACAAACAAGAACAGACAGGTAAAATTGACGTTATAAACCTATATATGCGGAGCTCGACACTGATTGGTTCTCGCAACATCGCAGAGGCGCAAACTTTGGACTTTGGCAAACCTTGCGATTACTGCTTGCGACTAGTTTACAACCGTAAATAGTGCTGCTTGCGATTATGCGACTGGCTGCTTGCAACTAATGTAGAACGACCTTGATAGAGTGAAGCCAACATCTAGAAAGAGAGCAAGAATAGAGCGGCTATTTTCTTCCTATTTTGTCACTTTTTGTTGCGCGTGCATCCATTTCTCGTTTCCATAATATTATAAAGCGCAACAACATCCCGACTAGACTGGCAAGTAAAAGTCTTATTTAAATTTTATTGCACACTTTGTCTATGCAGAAAGAGATAGAGAACAGAGGGGCTGTACACATTGACTTCTCTTTTCTGACTGTATGCAGAGTCTATGTATATTATGTCAATGGTCTCTTTTTACATGTTGGCTTCACTTTTCTGGCCGTATGCGGGGTCCACTACTGTGTCCAAAAAGTAAGACCAGTTTTTATTTATTTTAAAAAATATTTATTTATTCTTCCAAATCTATTTTGTCGCCTTCAAAGTAATCCCCTCCCGACACAATACACTTATGCCAACGTATTTTCCAGTCCTCGAAACAAGAATTAAAGTCGCCTTCCGAGATGGCTTTCAGAGCACGTAGCGATTCACGTTGTATCTCTTCTATCGTCTCAAAACGATTTCCCCGCAGTGGTCTTTTGAGTTTCGGGAATAGCCAGAAGTCACACGGTGCTAAATCAGGCGAATACGATGGTTGTGGAACGATATGGATCGAATTTTTGGCGAAAAAGTCACGAAGAACGAGTGCAGTGTGAGAAGGTGCATTATCGTGATGCAAAAACCAAGAATTGTCTGCCCACAATTCTGGCCTCTTCTTGCGAATAGCTTCACGCAAACGACGCATAACACTCAAATAATACTCTTTGTTGACGGTTTGGCCGGGTGGAAGGAATTCTGAATGGACAACACCACGATAATTGATGAAAACTGTCAACATGACAGTTCCGGAACGCTCTTCGTCTTCAACACTTTCACGACCTTCTTTGAACTGTTTATACCACTTGTAAACATTCCTTTCCGACAAAGCATGGCCCCCGAAGGCTTTCTGCAACATCCTGAACGTTTCTGCACCCGAAATTTCATTCCGCAAACAAAATTTAATGCAACTTCTTTGCTCAATATAATAGACATTGTAAAAATCGCCAAATGCACTTTTAACGTCGTACAAAACCAAGCGTAAAGCAAAAAGTAATGAAGGTTTTGACATGAAATTTGTCACAGATGTCTGTCACAATGCTGCCAACTTAGAAAAAAATATTTATGATGTGCGGTTTACCCGCGCGATTTAAATTGAAAACTGGTCTTACTTTTTGGACACAGTAGTATACTACGTCCATGGTTTGAACCTTCGCTTCAGCTCAGTGCAATTTTGGCTGCGTTAAAATTATGAATTGTCTATCGCAACGTGGTCGATCGCCTCGCGATTACTCGTCGCGTCATGGACCGTCGTGATTGGTAGAAGCCGCCACGGCAGCCGTGCTCCGCTAAGCGATTATTTTCTGTCGCGCAATTGTGGTGTTAACAAAAGAAACGTGTGTTATTAGTTGTTTATTAGTTGCTGTACAGTTCATATCAACCCGCACGCCGACGCTATTTCGCCAACGAGTGAAAGCTCGCACGAAAGTTGCCTTTCTATTCAAGTGTTCGACGCGATTGCAACAGTGATGCATTCCGGTGGATACGCAGTAGCTACCAATCAGAAAGTTGCCACAAATGCGAAAAACTCAATGGCTCTCATCAAACGTAATGTTAACATAATATATTTTGTGGTAACTTTTTGATTAGTTCTACTCCCACCTCCATGATGCGCAATGAAACACTTTAGCCGCGTTCCATTTCACGTATATGCGCGCATTTATCTACAGTTCACGTCACGTATACTGTAGAGAATGCGCGTATAATGTGTGAAACGCAACCCTTATATTCTTACACTATGGTTGTTTTATTGGATGCGTTCAGCAAACTCAACAGTTGCATAACAGTTGAGTAATTCGTCAATGTAATTGGTCTAGATTTAGGAATCTAACAGTAAGAACCAATAATCGTTGATTACTCACTGAACGCTTTTTCCGCTGAACGCGCCCATTGGGTGCATTCAGTACTACAATCGTTCACTGAGCGCTCAGTGAGCTCTTGTATCCTATTAGTATATTCTTTTAGATCTAAAAATATGTATCAATAAAATGTAAGAGCTTACAGAGCGCTCCGTAATCGAAGTATCTGAAAAATATCTGAAGAGATTTAAATACATTCTCAAAATATCTGTATCTACATCTATTTATTTATATGAAATTTGTATCTGTATCACAGATGTCTATACTAAACTAAATTGCTAACAAGGGCTTCGAACGTATGTCGCGTAAAGTTTCCGGTTACGTGTGAGAAAATGGCGGCGGTCCTGTGTGTGTGACGTTGTGTGTGTAACGTGTCATTCGTGTGAATACTTACAACATACAATATAAGTCAGCGTGACCATTAAATTACTGTCGTAAAACCAAAAATGCCAGCATCTTATTACATCAAAAAACGTCGTAACAAAAAAAAATAGATGGTACTGGACATTATTTGCTCTGCTCATTTTCAACAAAAGAATTTTATGACTAAACGTAGTGAAAATATGTGGCGGTAGCGGCCATTTTCTCACATACACCGGAAACTCTATCGGACAAACCGTTACATGCTTTTAGATAGCCTATTAGCAATGTAGTTTAGTATAGACATCCGTGATCTATATCTTCATCTAGCTACATTTTTCTTACTATATCTGTATTTATATCTAGCTACTTCAAAACATGTATCTGTTATAACACTGATTAAATCGTACAAGTTAACACATTTGCATCAAAAGCGCGAATATGCCCATTTATTTCCGGGCTATCGGATACAATCGCGCGCAATCGAGACCAGCGTGACACAGAAATTTATGCCAGTTTGTAAACAATACCAGAATTTCCAAGAAAATTTTTGGAAGTAGTGGAAAATTTTAGTGCACACACGTTATCCCAAAAAATCAATATTTCGAAATTTGGAAGCTGGAACAATTTATCGATAAGTTATAATACCGAAATCCAAGATAATATTCTGGAATACATACTGAGAAAGGAATATTTGAAAATTTATCTGCAGAAAGAGAGAGAGAGAGAGAGAGAGAGAGAGAGATAACACACATTTTAATTTTTTAAATATAAATAGCACATACCTTATAAAAGAAAAAGTATATGAAGAATAAAAAATATTTATTCGGTGGTGTCTAATAGAAATGTTGATTTAAATCTATATAAATTCTTTTTATTTAAATAGAATAAACAATTAATTAAAAAAAACTAATGTTTTAAGAATATGTATATTTTCTTATTTGAGAAATTTTTGTTCTTAATGTAAATATATGTATATTAATATAAATAAATATGTTACTAGAATATTTATCAAATAAATATTTTTCAAATTTTTATTTATCTTCTGTCTTAGTGGATGAGATAAAAGGAATTATTGTAGAAAATGTCAATTTATTCCTTGAATAGAAAATTCTACAGTAATTCTTACTATCTTATTATTTTTACTATAAAATTTTGTCTGTATACAGTTGCTCCGAAGTGAAACTATTAACTCGAAAGCAGAATATATATACACACAAGTGCATTAACACCTTAATCCATTTGAGTATACACTTTGGGTAAACTCTTGCTATACTCGAGTGAATAGATACAAATACAGTCGACTGACAATTCTAATATTTTGGTAAAATTGAATTTCGAAAGATTGTGTGTCTCAACATTCTGATTTTGATATTAAGACATTTAAGACATTTCAAGGAATTATCCGGCTTTTTAAATTTCGGGGGATATAATGCATGTTCAGTAAAAATTCAGTATATTAGTATTGTTTAAATCTCCTGCTGATGCAAATGGATTAAGCCAACGGTAGAAAACGTGTATCTCTGCAAAAGTGTGCTGTATGCAAACGATCTTGCGACATGTCAGTGAACGAAAACGAGTCGCTGCGCGAGTATCCTTCTCCTCGGCTGTTTGACATTCTTCTCTTTCCTCAATTTAACACAGTATGTCGTGCGCAAACGGACACAAATGAATGTGCGCAAACGGGCAGTTTTAATATCACGTCGAGGGTCGAGCCAACACCGCAGCGAGCCGCGTTACGAGACATCAGCCTCAATAAACTCGCGAGTTCATAAAGTTCTAACGAGGTTCTACGGTGGTTCACCCCTCTAGGGAACTGTTCGCCAAGAGGACGAGAGAGAGACAACTGAAGAGAGAGAGAAAGAGAAAGGGAGAGAATGAGAGAGGGAGAGAGAGAGACAGAACGCCTTTCCTCCTTCAACTTATGTTAGAAACTGTCGAACTTCAGTGAAAGACTCACTGCGAATTTGCGGCGGCCAATTAAAACGCTTTATTACCTTTATCAATTATGCTCTTTTGGTTTCTTCGTCATTTTTATATAGCCTGAAGAGTATATTGCTCATGTGTTTTTTTTTTAGTGTTTGTCTTGAGAGAATACAAAGTGGATACAAAATCGCGAAATAGTCCTTCCAAAACATAAGTCTTTCCCTAAATTTCATTAAAATCAGAATAATATAGTTAACAAATAGAAAAAACTGATTTGATAATAATAAAGTAAATTTTCAAGTCTCTCGAAATTTTATATTAAAATATTCTATAAATATCATAAAATGATTGAAACAGAGTATATGAGCGAACAAGATAAAGTCGGCTCATAATTAAAAGCTAGCAGAAGGAAGACTCTGGAGATCTCTCGTGGAGACTCTGGAACTACTAATTAGAATACATATTTTATTTGGGATTTTCTTTTATCCTGCGCTATTGAGCAACTGAACCCGCTACTCGGGTAAGATGGCTATGTTGCTGCATGTTCGTATTTTGGTTATTACAAAACGAAATATACGGTTAACAGAGACGTGGCGAGTATTAATATATAGAAGGAAGTTACTCCTATCATGTTTATACAGTCAGTCACAACAATTAGTTGCCTGAGAAGTTGTAACTTCGAAATTTTTAAATATAAAGTATCTAGTCTCAATCTCTTCAATACGCGACATCTTTTCCTGAAATTTCAATTTCGCGAAATCCATAAAGGGTCGAATTCGCCATCATGGAGATGTGTGGCGGTGGCGCTCGTTCTATCGTGTTTATACAGTCAATTTATATATTCAGTCACAACAATTAGTTGCCTAAGAAATTGTAACTTCAAAACTTTAAAATATTTAAAATATACATCTATCAGTAAGATTTGAAAAGGCAAATGAGGAGCAAGCACGGATGTCTTAGTGCTATTAAATACTAATATTACTTGTTAATATTAATATGATAGTGGGAGGATAAAAATGTCCAGCATGTCAAACATACGTATCGAAATTTTTTCTTCGACGCAATTATCGTACGCAGCGAATCAACCTTTCATACTTAGACCGATTCTTGAGTCCCAATTTTTTATATATATTTTAAAATTCCCAAAATCCCCCTTAAATCGATGTTCCGGGCGGGACGCCTTTCTATTTCCATTGTATAATAACATCTCTTACGAAATCGACTCTTTCTTTCTTTCTCTCATCTTACATCTTAGAGAATTTATAAACACTGTGTTGCGAGATTACTGTCGAAACCTCGGTGGCCGAATGGAAAGGCGTCCCGCCCGGAAAATGGGGAGGTTCCAGGTTCGAGTCCTGGCGGAGGCAGTTTTTTCGCAACATACACAATAAATCTATTTGAGTCATCGATTTAAGGGGAATTTTAAAATATGTATAAAGAAATTGGGATTCAAGGATCGATCTAAGTATGAAAGGTTGATTCGCCGCGTACAATAATCGAAGAAAAAAAAAATTTTTTTTCGATACATACGTTTGACATGCTGGACATTTTTATCCTTCCACTATCATATTAATATTAACAAGTAATATTAGTATTTAATAGCACTAAGACATCCGTGCTTGCTCCTTATTTGCCTTTTCAAGTCTTACTGTTAGTTATTCAAAGGAGCTTTCTATAATTTCAGTATATACATCTGTGTCCGTTTTTCCTACTTATATTTTCTTACTTATATTGATATTTATCACTGATATGCATCGCGTATCGAGTGTTGATGCCAATGTTAGCTAATAGATATGGCATTTCTTAAAAATTATGAAGATGTATTATAAGCATGAATACAGAGATATCATCAAAACTTGATTAGCTAGTTCCTGTTTGATCACGAAGTAAAGTATTGGATGAATGCATCAGTGAAAGAACGGATGATCGCTCTATACGGAATTGAATGAAACCACAAACTGAATTTAATTCCATACGAAACGAAATTTGCTTTCGTACAAAACGAAAAAAAGCGTCGGCGATGTAAAAAAAATGAAATATATCAGATGTCTTAAAATAGTTTAATTAGAACGATGAGATTCTTGAATTTATATAAAATAAAAATTTATCTAACACAATTTTCATCTCGAACACAAGCTTTTAGTAATAGTTAACTCATTTTCTGCTGTCAATATTTGATATTAAATGATATATATATATATATATA
>NW_022639609.1:342807-351783 GCF_010583005.1 Odontomachus brunneus | reverse complement strand
ATATATATATATATATATATATATATATATATATATATATATATATATATATATATATATATATATTAGATAATATTTGATATTAAAGAAATGAGAGGGGAATTATAATAATATGAAAGAGTTAATGATGTATAATTCTAGTTTAATGATGTAAAATCTAATTTAATGATGTATAATTCAAACAATTGTATCTTGGTTTTCTGAGAGCTGCACATTTATTTTATATAACTAAATTATTTCCTGATTATCACCGTATGTTTGACCCGCATTATCTGCCTAAATAATTTAATGACAATTATCAAATTTGGGTACTTGTTAAGAAATCCTTTCAGTGCAGGTCTTTACAGTCGCAGTGCGCCAAGCGGCAAAAAGTAAATGTATCAACGAAGGATTGGTCGGGCGTATTTAAGACATGCGTAAAGAAATTTTGCGGATTAATCCGGCGGATTAGCACGAGATTACAGTGCAGAGCGCATCCGACGAGAAGTTCGACGACGCGCACCGGTTTCATCCTGCTGTGAACTACTCGTTCCGGTTTTTGCGCATTTCGCCAGTCCTTTTCGCGCCCCGATCATGAGCATGAACGAGTTTAATCCGCTGTCGAGCAGACGAATCTTCGACGACCTTCGTTTAGCGTCTCATCTGGAATCGACGGACGGACGGCGTTTAGTGAGCGCGACGTCCTCTCGTAAATCTCCAATTTTATGAACGTACATTACACTCGCCGGCGAAAAAGCCCGCGATCGGCCCCGCCTGTGCGGAAAAAGCGCAGTAAAACTTCCCGCGCGACTCTCGCATCATCGAAAGTCGACTAAGTTCGCGAAACGAGCCAGCGCGATCGCTCGCACGAGCGGAATAAGAAAGAACGTCAAGAGGAACGTCCGAGTTCTCGACAGCCGGGCGTTTACGAGGCACGATTAAGCGTTTTATGGATCCTATCAATTTTCGAATACTACGACCCGCGCCGGGGAATTAGTCCGAACGCGGATGTCACGTCGGGGAGCCGGCTGGCGGAATCGAGCGATGCTGTCACCGTGATCGCGAATTGTTTTCGTCGACGACGACGACGACGACGGCAAATTGAATTTGGAGGGATGCATTTTTACAGGTCATTTCTCATTTAAATGACACTGAGAGAAAAGATACCTAAAAATTAGAGTTATTCGGTGGGTGCTAACAGTATATTTGCACAGAAAAAGGACATTCTTGTTTGTCATCAAAGAACATCAAAGTGGAAAATATCTTTATTTTTGACATGTCGATCTTCAAATGAAATTACATAGCGTCGGAGATAAATTACCTGCAAGAATATACTGTAGTATGATTCAATGAAGAGAAATCTATTAAAAAATAATTTTCATTAGTGGAAAGCATAAAATATTGGATAGAGAATATGATGTTTTTAAATATATGCTATGCCGCAGGTTTCCCTATCCATTTAAAACTAAATTATACTCAAATTAATAATCATTATTTCATGTATAAAACAATCATTATTTCATACATAAGTAACGATACGCAATTGCATCACAAGAATTTTTAGGTTTTAAATTGTAATGATGTTATAATTTTATTTGAATATTATATAAAGTCTCATAAGAAATGCAATATGATTACTGGATTGATTCACACGTTCGTGCAGATTTGTAAACAAAATTGAAATGCATTTTATTTTTGTTAAAAAAATTTTTAATGAATAATATATGCGCTATTCTGTTCAGCGCATTTTTTCAATTTTTTTTAATTTTTCTCTCTCTCTCTCTTTCATATTATTACATAATTCCCCTCTCATTTTTTCCTGGCAAAGAAACATTCCAAACGATTTTTTAGTACTTCTAAAGAAGTGAAGTTAATATCGTCAAGGAAACTCTGTAATGAGCAAAACATGATAATCGGAAGGACCAGTGTCGGGTAAATATGGTTGGGTGAAATAAAACACCTCCAAACCAAATTCTAACAATTCTTATGGAAGTATCTGAGTAGAAATGTAACCAGCTGGGTTGAGTCAAAAGCTAGTATCTAGCTAGTACAGGCTAGGTAACATTTTCTAGTTCGTTACTAAATCGTTACTGGCTTATTATTCGCTGAAATATTGAATCAGGTTTGTAATATAGCTGTTATCTAGCCATTACACTTCAAATATAATACAGCAGGTGACGTAGTCTATTCTAAAATATATAATCTAGCTATTACATCGTCACTATCATTTCAAAAATTTAGGTAGCAAATAAAAATTGAAAATACGTTAATTTCATAAAAATTTCAAAGAACCAGAATTGAGCGTGGCATTACTGGCCAGCAACTACTTATGACTTTTCATCTCATAATTGTAATTTCATTTATTTAATTATCAGCTAACTTATTTATCTAGCCACTAGGAGAAGTGAGTGTTACATTATTAACTAGTAGTGATGTCAGATACCAGTTCACTATCTCGTGGCTAGACATCGACAAGGTTCAGTTTCTATTAGGATAAGAAAGCACATAATGTATCAAAAATACTCATTACTGCCCACTATTTTCAAACAGCAACAGAGTATAACTATATCTCTTTAAACACTATTACTTACACCATAAAATATGCTCTGAATGTCAGTTATCAAAGCATATTCATAGATGACTGTATCGTGTTCCACACGATAACGACAAACTTACGGAAATTTTCTACCTAATATTCAGCTTAATTAAACTACCGAGAGTCAAGTTATTACTGCAAAATAACGACCTTGAAAAGTTACTGTATGGAACTATCTTCCTGATATAACATGCGATTTAATTAGACAAAAATCCGCGAGTGCGATCTTATGAATTAACCTGATACTTTGATGATAATGATATCTTCTCCGGACATTTAAAACATCATATTCTAATCCAATATTTCTCCATTTATGGAAATTACTTTTCAATAATAAGAACACAAATTTTTCTTCGTTGAAAATCATATAAAATATATTCTTGCAAGTAACTTATCTTTTTTTAACGCTATCTAATCTCATTTAAAGATTAACATATAAAAATACAGATAATTTCCAAGCAATTATGAGTAACGAGTTATTTTTCAACTCTGCAACTGTATTCAGCGACGACGCTTTTAAGGGGACTGGAGGGTCAGATTGTCTGAAAATCGTGCTTGTTTTTTCATAATTTTTTATGACAAACTGAATGAATATGCGAAAATGTTATTTTGAAGTGTATTTATACAATATATAAAGAGAAGAAAAATATTTGATGATCAAATACTCAATATAAATGTATGGTACATGCAGTTAAAATATATTTTGTTTTTCTTTTCAAGGTCGTTATTTTGCAATAATAACTTGACTCTCGGTGGTTTAATTAAGCTGAATTTTAGGTAGAAAATTTCCGTAAGTTTGTCGTTATCGTGTGAACCACTATAATAGAAATTGAGTAAAAGTTAACAAAATTAGAAATATCTTAATGGAATATTATTAAATTTTCAATTCTTTTATAGTAAAAAAATTAATATTTCAAAATTAAATATTTTCACGAGTTTGTCAGTGATTCATACAATAACGACAAACTTATGGAAATTTTCTACCTAAAATTCAGCTTAATTGAACCACCTAACACTTTCGCATATTCATTCAGTTTGCCATAATAAATTGTGAAAAAACAACGATTTTCAGGCAATCTGACCCTCTAGTCTCCTTAATGGTTCACTCACTTTGGCCCAAATGAATTTTGAAATCTTACGATTTATTGCTCGTTCGCTCGCCGCACATCGTCCATTTATAGTTTCGCCATTTGGTGTCCAAACTGTTGCCGATAATAACGCCGTGCTTCTCGTACTACTTTAGTTGGTAATCAAATATTATGTGTGTCACAGGTGTCGCGCACGGTATTAAATGCTACAAATGCGGACAGTACAACGATGGAGTTGGCAGCATTACACCGTGCATTAATTACACTGCAGAAATGCTGAAAGAATGTCCATCCTCCGACGAATGGTGCATTGTAAGTACACAATGTATTGTTTCCTGCGTAAATTTTCGAGTAGCGGAACGGCAGCGTGGAGAACACTTCGAAGGACGTGTTGTGCGCGTCACTGTTCCCAAAATTTTACGGAATGTTGCGAAATATGACAGGAATAAATTCGGCTGTAGATGGCCACATAATTTAATCGAAGCCAGGACTGAATAAATTAATACATTTTTTGACCAAGTTAAAATTTAAAGTTAAAAGCTTATAAAATTAACTTCGTTAAATTAAAAGTCACATAAACAAAAACTAATTTAATTAAAAGTTAAGTTAAAATTGAATTAACTTATTGAAGACAAAAGTTAACTACGCAAAACAACATTTTTTCTAAATAATTAACTTTTTAATCATAGATTTAATTTATGTAAGATTATAAAAAGATCTTTTTTACAAGAAAACAACGAGTGTGTAGTGTGTGAGCTCAAAATTTCATACAAGAAAAAAACACCAGCGCTCAGAGAGAAAAATTTTGTTGGTAATATTTTAAATTTTTCTTAGTTTACATGGTAAATTAAGTAACCTATGTGATATTCTTATTTTATATTGATTTCTTTTTTAATTTACAGTCTGTAATGATTTTAATATTGAATATTTAATATTTTAATTTGTTGAATTGTTTTAATTTGTACATGAGAAATTGATAAATGAAAGTTTTAATACGTATTAAAAAATAACCAGTTTAAGTTAAAAGTTTATTTATTTAAAATTAACTAAATTAAGTAAATTAACTAAGTTAACTTATATAATTTAGTTAGTTAGCTATAACTTATATAATTTAGTTAGTTAATTAACTAAATTAATATTTTAACTAAACTTTAAACTGTTTAACTAGTTATCATTTAACCCTGGTCGAAATGTTCCGTTTGTGATTTGTAGTAACGCGCGTGTTTACACATCATACGTCTATTCTTTTCGGCTGATCCAAAGTACACTTTTTTAAAGTGAAACAAGTACATAATCTAACATTGAACGACAAAGGAACGAAGTTTCAATGCAGCAATGCTAGTCCAGCTAAAAAGAGCAGGTCTTACGTTTCAAATGTATATCCACCTAAAATCTGCAATGAAGCTTCTATCGTCTCTTTCCCCTTTGTTCTTACAATCTTCATTCTTATAATCTGATTTCAACTTAAGTGTCTCACAGCCACTTATTTAGGTAGGAGTGAAACCTCTCGCGGAACATATCGCGCGTTTTATACGTTATAATTCGATCGCGACGTGCAAATCGTCCTCGACTGTTCGTCGCGGCGCTGTTTGAACTCTCCTCCCGGCTGGAAGCGAAAAACTCGTCGAGCGCCAAGTCCCGTAAAAAGATAAATATTTCTCTCGCACATAGGCATCGCGATGCGACGCCAACGATCATTTGACGCTCTTCCAAAGTCACTAAATAACGAACGACGTTATTTGCCTACAGCGGACTCGCCGATGTCGGATTTATGAGATGAGCTCGCGCAAATTGACCGCTGAGTCTTCTGCAAGCTTGCATGTTCAATAAAGCCAAGAAAGCTTCAGCGCGACTTCTACCTTCCCGACCACCGTGAGGAGGTTACTTCGCTCGACGGATTTGCCATGGCGAATCTCGAATTTAAAGAAGTAACGCGCGTTCCTAACGTAGCCGCCGGATTCGTAATAGAGCTGTAAATATACGAAAAACTCTCATCCCTCTCTCTCTCTTTCTCTTCCTTTGCTGTCGAGTAACTCGCGCAAACCCGAGTATATTTCAAGCGCCTAAGTGAGTGCAAACCTGAGAAAACTTGGAACGCGACGGAATAAATATCTAGGGCGCGCTCGCGCGCGCGGTCGGCCTGTAGATTAAATTTACGCGCATAATAAAATCTCGCCGAATCTCCCGAATTCACTTCGAACGTTCCGTGAAAGTCAGGAATCAAGGTGGAGTGGAGGTCGATGATGGCCGTTTGTGGCGCGACAATGGGAGAAACGATTGGAAACCCGATCGGGACGAGACGGCACGAAGCTCTCTTCTCACAGATCACTTTTTACCACCCTCTCTCCCTCTCTCTCTTTCTCTCCCAACTCCCCTCTCCCTCAAACTTCTCTCTCTGCGACGGCTCTATGAATCTCTGAGTTTACATCCGCCGTCTTAATAAAACGGCACGATCTAATCAGCATAACGACCGAGACTCCTTCCGGATTCTGCCGTCGCTTTGTCGAGGTAAGCGAGTTGGTGCAGGAGTCTCTCTCTCTCGCGACGAAACCCTCGTTCTCTTCATTCCACCTCTCAGCTAATGTAAGCCCCCGGTGTGTCCATCGTTCGCCTATTCTCTCTGTCTCGGCCGTCTTATTCCGTTGGCTTGCAATTTGCCCTTTCCATTTTTTCATGTTGAGAACGTCACGGGACTCGCGCGCAGCTACACGTAAATAGAATAATACAGAGTATCTCTGACGCAATGTGTCAGTCCGCTCATGTATGGATGTACTCGTCAAATTGAATGAGGAGTCCAACATTATTTTACAAATGTATGACCACGATAATTATAGAAATGTTAATTAAAAGTTATTAACGAATGAGTGCATATAATGCAGTAGCATAAGCTTTTCAGGTCAACTCTCATCCAACATGTCTGAATCTATTGACGATCTCTTGCTGGCTTGGCTGAAAGTTAACATTATGCACCGCCGTTGTCAACAGATTGTCCTGCCAGACTGTAGACTGAGACATCTTGGACGAGATTTTGATTAGCCAGATAGACTCTCGTGATTATCACGACGTAAAACAATCGATGATGGAAACACTACAATTGTAGTGGTTTATATGATACACAAATTTATTATATAGAATGTCGAAATAGAAGTACAAAAGATACAATAAAAAAACAATCAAAATTTGCGCTGCATTAATGTAACAAACAAAATATTATTTTATGATGTAAATTTAATTATTAACTCAATATGATATATTTGCTTCACGAATATAATTAAAGAATTGTAGTGTTTCCATCATCGATTGTTTTACGTCGTGATAATCACGAGAGTCTGTCTGGCTAGTCAAAGTCTCATCCAGAATGTCTCAGTCTACAGTCTGGCAGGACAATCTGTTGATAACGGCGGGCGGTGCATAATGTTGACTTTTAGCCAAGCCAGCAAGAGATCGTCAATAGATTTAGACATACTTGAGTAGAGTTGATTTAGAGCTATTTGAGTATCATATGAACCACTTATAAGGGATGCAATCTTTATAAGTCTACTAGTATAAAGTTACTGCCAAATTTACGTAAATCTATCTATATCTGGCAACATTGATTTTTTCATTTTTCATTTTATCTTAACATGAGACAGTGATGAGACTTTAATAATTTTTTAAGTTATATTTATAATTATATTTATAAGGCAAGTATACTGTATTACTCATTAAATTTAAATCGTATAATATTGACAATTTTTATTTATTTATTTATTTATTTTATTTATTTATATTGATGCAGCAATAAGTTTACTAAAATTTACAAATTGTAATATAACATTTTAATAACTCTTAGTATTTCTATTTCGTCATTTTTTCTACGTGATATATATAAATATGAAATTCTACAATTTTTTAAATTACATTTTGTATAACAAATATACTGTACTGAATTTATATCGCACAATAATATAAATTTTTTTGTTACATTAATGCAGCAATAAATCCACTAAATATTACACTTATATTTTCATATAACATTTTTTAAATATATGTACATTTTATTTTATTTACACTTATTTAAATATATATACATTTTATTTTATTTATATTCAGATTTTCATGTAACATTTAATATAACATTTTTTAAATATATCTACATTATAAGCAACTCGTCCCACCTTCTATCGCGGGCACTCATTCGCGTTAATTTTTTTTAACCAATATCGCAATAATTCTCGTGGTTGTTTGTAAATTTTGCAGAATGTGCAAAACTTTTTTATTTAGTTTAATGATTTCTGCACACATACAAACATACAAGTTGCATCAGACACCCTAAAAGTATAAAATTTGCAACAGCGAGAAACGTTTCGGAATTCGAGAGTCGTTTGCAAGTTTCATCGGAGAATTAATTACTTCATTTAACACTCACACATGCGCGCACATATCACACACACGCACACACACACTCTCCTTTTCTCAATTTATTATCCCGATGACCTCGCCATTCGTAAACATGTTTATACGAGTTCTCCAATTGGCATTTCCCGAGCACCCTGTGTGTGCGTGCGACGTGCAAAGCAGCGGCAGTCGCGAATTATCGCGAGACCTCACGATCATCCCCTGTCGCAATTGATTCAGATCTCCCCAACACTCCGCGATTTCATTGTCCGTTAGATTGCCGTAAGCTCTCGCTCCGACGATCAAATGAATAAAATGTGAAACGAAGAAAACGCTTTTCGTGCCTTCGTTCGATTACAGTCAGCGACGGTGGTGCGTTGTCTGGCCGTCGTATTCACAGGTGGGCGCGTTCCCGCCGATTATTTTCCCCGGCGTATTGAATTTGGGCGCACCCTCCCTCTCCCTTTGCTCCATCCCTCTTTCTCTCTCTTTCTTTCTCTCTCTCTCTCTCTCTTTTTCTCTCTCTCACCTTCTCTCTATTCCTTTTTCTTTCTGTCCCTCTCACGCGCGCGCGCTCTCTCTCTCCGAGAGTGGTCCGATCGCCTGTAATTAAATGCTCGCCGTGCATGCGATAGCGCCGGTCGAAGTCTCTTCGATTTCGAGGTAACCGACAATTCCCGACGGCGGGGCGGTTCGATGCCTCGGGCCAAGGTGCATTCACTGCAGGCACTGCATTATTACGCGCGCTCGCGTCGCTTGCCCTTAGCGCACCGTCGGACATTCCAATTTGGCCATCAAATTAGTGTCAATTGCATATATCACGATGTATTAATTAACATTTAGCTATATTATCGGCCATGACAGGTTCACGTCCATACGCGTTCTTCTGGAACAGCCGTCTCTCCCTTGTCCACTCCAACCAACCCCCCCCCCCCC
>NW_022639609.1:338539-342639 GCF_010583005.1 Odontomachus brunneus | reverse complement strand
CCCCCCCCCCCCTTCTCTCTCTCTTTCTATCTCCCTTTCACCCTCCTCTCTCTCTCTCTCTTTCTCTCTCGCATCCACTGGCTCTCTGGAAAATTTACAGTATCAGTAACGAGTTCCAATATAACAAAACTTTTGGCACATTTAACGTTTTGAATGCGATCCAATTATTTGATTCATAGCGTCTAGGTAAAAACCACTCTCCACGGTCGGCCTTCCATTAACGCGTAATCGGTGCGCGATTATCTTAGAACAAATAAAAACGGGAGAAGAGTATATTTGAAATAAAAATTTCTGCCGATATCGGCGACGGGAGTTTTCTCGCGGGAAAATTCGAACGTTTCCGATACTTGGAAAAAATAACCACAGAAACCGAGTCTCTTGCAGCAATACAGACTCAAAGAGACGATAAATTTTCCTAGATAAACTTTCTCATGATTGTCACGTAGGACACAACAAAAGAGACGATATATTTTCCTAGATAAACTTTCTCATGATTATCACGTAGGACTAACGTGAGACTATCAATGATGGAAAATCTACAATTTTGTAAATTATTATATATTTACCAGGCAAATATATATCATTTAATAATGTAAATATTTTGCTACATTGTTGTAGCAACCAATATATTGAAAGTTAGACTCAGATTTCCGTATGCGGACGAATTATATTTTATATGATTATTTTAAGCAATCTTTTTGGTAATTTTTAAAATTATATTTATGGGGCAGGTATATTGAATTAGTCATTGAATTTACGTCATATAATAATATAAAGTTTTTTTGTTATATTAATGCAGTAACAAATTTATTGAAAGTATAAAATTAAAAGTATTTAAAATAAATTTGTTGCTGCATCAATATAACAAAAACATTTAAATGTTTGACAATACATTTTATACGATGCGTATTGTTTTAAGCTAACTTTGACAATTTTTTTTAAATTATACATTTATGAGTAATAGTAATAGGTATACTGTATTGAATCACTCATTAAATTTACATCATATAATAATGTAAATTTCTAATTATATTGATACAGTAATAAATTTCTAATTATATTGATACAGTAATTTCTAATTATATTGATACAGTAATAAATTTATTAAAAATTACACTCAGATTGTGATGTAACATTTTATATAACATTTGTATTTTGAGTAAATTATACTTCTTTTATACTTCTTTTAGTATTTCTTTGTATTTCTATTTCGTAATTTTCTACGTAATATATAAATATAAGTGCCACATTAATCACTCATAAGAGACGCAATCTTTTTAAAAGACGACTAGTAAAGTTGTTGCCAAATTTATCTGCGCACCTGTCCATTTCGGTCACTAAAATTATAGTCATTTTTGGGCATTAACTAGATCTTCTTATGGTTTTAACAAAAAAAAGAAGACAGTAGTAAAGTTACACATAAAGTTACTAACACAACAGTAGTACTTACCGAAATAATGGCTCCCCCAACTATAATTCTTTCATTATGCGATTATAGTTACAAGTACTAAACACCATTCCACCATTCTAAATTTGGCGACGCAAGTTATTCTCGAGGGGATCGATTCAACCAGAACCTCGTCGGCTTTCAATCCTTTTACCCCATTTTCGTTAAGGATCGTATTAATATTCGAGGTATTTGTCTCCTTGTTACCTTGATCCCGAAAGTTATCTCGTTACCGCGCGCCAAGGAAAGATCGCGCGCGCTCGAGGATTAAAAAAAATTCTATTTGCGTATTTATGACAACGAAACTGTCGTTAGCTGTAAGCCCTGATTAAGTCTCTCGAACTCACCGTCGAGAGACGCCATCCGACGTCGCAAAAATAATCTTCTTTTAAATAACGGAGGACACGTTTGCGTTTGCAGCCGTCGTCACTTATTAACGCCGATCACTCTTCTCAGGTTTCAGCGGCGCATACATGATTATGAGAATATTTATGTTGAGCAAGAGGCCTTGACACACCGAGAACTAGTCGAGAACGTATCTAAAAGCGATTTCCTTTCACGGCCGTTTTCTCTAATTTGACAAGTTAGATAAAAAGACGTGTGTGTATCAGACGTTACTGAAATTACTTTTATATCGTCGCAAGTCTAGCGTGCCTATAATATATTATTTCACTTATAATATATTATTTCACTTATAATGTTTATAATCCTAAATTAAGAATATATTTGACCTACAAAAGTTCATGGTAAAAAAAGGATTTTTTGTCAACTGAAAACTTCGCCAGCAAGGTAATTTAGTATATGCAACTAATCATGCTATTAGATTAAAGGAAATAAATTATAAAAACTATAAGATCTGTTGGTTTTATTTCTACTCAGGTCAATAGTAAGATCTTACTTTATTACACTTTATTTTCGCACGTAATTTTATCATATAAATTGGAGCAGTCAGTACGCTTTAATTCTTTAAAAATGAAATCAGTGTTACGATAGCAATAGTTTCACATCGTTTTCATCCTTGAAGCAGGAATGCCCTATTTCATTTATGCATGTACTTTTACTATACAAAAGCATTTTTAATTTCAACACAAGTCAAGTCAACACAAAGTAAAATTTGTTGGGAAATGTCGTTGATGTGATACCGAATACCTTTGCAAAACTATTGTCTCATGCTGATTCGACAAAATTAAAAACCTTTTGCATAGTGGAAGTACGTGCGAAAATGAAGCAGAGCATCCGTTAATATAAACGAAAACGATAAAGAACAGTTACTATCACGACATCGAATTTTTCTGCAATGTTTACTTCTTTCTCCCTGCGTTCAATTAAAAACTCTTTTGCATGGTGAAAGTACGTGCGAAAATAAAGCGGAGCATAGCATGTGATCCGAGAGACGATGCAGAGCGAAATAGTCAAACTTCGGTGAAAACAATTTGGACGTGCCGTTACGACAATTTCTTTACCTCGTCTTTAATCAGTTATTATTGCCGTTGCCCAGTTATTGTTATTCATTGTTATTACCGATTATTCGATCATCGTTATTCAGTTGGTATTTGTTATTATCACACGATTGTCGAGCAGATATTATTATAATTATTATACAAAAGTAATAATATTCGAATAATAAATGGTAGTGATAATAATACCTGATCGACAATCGTGTAATAATAGCCGCGAGCGGATAATAACTGAATAACAATGATCGAATAATCGATAATAACAATGAATAACAATAAGTGGGCAATGGCAATAATAATTGATTAAAGACAAAGTAAAGAAATTGTCGTAACGACACGACCGATTTCCTTTCCTATGCATAATAGTAATAATTAAATAATAACCAAATAAGTTAAATAATAATCGTATAAAGAAGTAATAATACTTGAATATTAAATGGATGATGATAATATTTGATCGGCATTAAGGAACTCGATCGCGACGTTTCTTTATCTAACAAGTAAAAAAGTAAATGAAACGCAATAGTTACCTGTCGCGGTAAAACCCGCAACACCTGCTCGCGTGAGGAGTACGCGTCTTAATTTGTCTTAATTGTCGCCTCAATTGTCGCGAAGTCGAAACGCAGTATTAAAAATCGGCGCGGAATAATCTAGAAAATAACGCGGCAACAAAATGCGTTCGCCTCGACGGTTGATAGTGCTTTGGTGTGACGCTCGAGCACGTGCTTACGTTCACGTGTTTACATAACCCGGCTGCGCGCCCCCCTCCCCAGCGCCGGCTTCAATCAACGGCCCGAGCGGAACGTTACGACGGTCGGTTTACCTAGCCTTCGCTGAACCTGAAGTTTTTGTTAAAGCCGTTATCCAGGTATTGTTATTATATTATTCGATTATTCGATCATAATTATTTCTTTATTATCCACTCGTGGATATTATTATCACTACCATTTAATATTCGAATATTATTACTTCTTTATTCGGTTATTATTTAATTTATTCGATTATTATTTAATTATTACTGTTACGCATAGGAAAGCAACTCAGACGTGCCATTACGACAATTTCTTTACCTCGTCTTTCATCAGTTCTCTCTCTCTCTCCCTCCCTCTCTCTCTCCCTTTCTTCCCCCCTCTCTCTCTCTCTCTTTACACACACACACACACACACACACACACACACACACACACACACACACA
>NW_022639609.1:333471-338442 GCF_010583005.1 Odontomachus brunneus | reverse complement strand
ACACACACACACACACACACACACACACACACACACACACACACACACACACACACACACACACAAATGTCTCAGACCTTCATGATGACCCTTTGTGAGAACGTAGAACGGATTGAGATGAACAAGAAAGTCATGCCGTTTTGCGATATTCGCAATAATAGTCGGGATATTAATTTAAAAGTTTGGTAAATGATCACGCACAATATGGCAGATGAGCTGCAGCAGCGCTGTCTGCCGTTGTATACTTATACATTAAGTCAAACTGAATAAAAAAGTCTTTTACCATTTTGTAAATGACGACATTGATTTTTAGATATTAATTAAAGAAAATTTGTGCATTATGGTATACAATCATATATGTAACAATTTTCTTTAATTATATTTTCTTTAATATTTAAATTACATTGTTAATAGTGCGATAAAAGTATGGTACCATCTCGAAAAATATCCGTGAACTAATTTTTCACTATCATAGTTGTCGGAAAACCTAACCCCATGTAATCATAAACTTTTCTGCAAACTTTTCGTATTCTTTTTTGGCATCGAAATTAAATTCTAAAAATGTAGTAGTGATCTTTGAAACTTTCCTGATTGGAGCCGCCACAGTTTCAATATGTACAACCTGCAGGATGTTTGTATTAAACAAATATTGTACTGACAGCTTAAAATTTAAATTTAAACATTTTTTTTGTTTTCGTCACATATTGAGCAATGCTCCAATTTATTTTTACATGCAATTTTGTTGTGTAAAAGCGTTTGTAATTCTGTGCAAGTCTTCTTCAAGCAACAAGACGTAAACTTTGCAAAAAAAAGTCAATGTTATGTCGGTAAAGTTTTCGGCATCCCCTTAACTACAGAGAAAGAAACGACATTCTTGTTTGGAAAATATCTTTATTTTTGACGTGTTAATGTTCAAATAAAATTATATAATTTTAAACGAAGGTAAGTTGCTTACAAGAATATATTTTATATGATTATTCTTTCTTCAAGGAAAGAAAATCTGTATTGCTATTATTAAAAAATGATTTTCATTAACTTTTAAGGAATTTTTTCATTAAAAAAGTAATTTTTTTCTTAAAAAAATTTCTATATAAGTAACATAAATATAGCGCAGAATTTTGAGATTTGTGCAGAGCCACAAAAGTGGCTTTCCCGGCAGTCTAAAAGATAATGGGGAAAACACAAAATATTCGATTGAGGATATAATGTTTTTAAATGTCGGAAGAATATATCACACATTATCATGAAAATATTGAGTTAATCCATAAGTTTATGCAAATTTTCGTATAATTGACATTCGCATGTTGGTATTAGAAGGATAATTCTATACAGTTGGATATCTATAAATATGCTTTGATAACTGACATTTCATAACATATTTTGTGGTGTAAGTGATGTTTAAAGAGGTATATCTATCTTCGTTGCGGCTTGAAAATGTAAAGCAGTATTAATTAATTTTTCCGGTGCATTATGCTTTTTTACTTCCGTAAAAACTGTTAGAGTTTGGCTGAGATGTTGGCCTCATCCACCATATTCACCCGACACTGTCCCCTCCGATTATTATCTGTTCGTTCATTACAGAACTCCCTTGATGGTGTAAACTTTACTTCTTTAAAAGAGATGAAAAATCGCTTTGAACGTTTCTTCGCCGGGAAACCACAAGAGTTTTACGAAAGGGGAATTATGTAATTACGTGAAAGATATGGCAAAGGCTTGTTGAGTAGAATGGCGTATATATTATTCATTCATTAAAATGGCTTTTAACAAAAATAAAATGCATTTCAATTTTCTTTAAGAATCCGCACCAATTTATGGATCAACCCAATAATCATATTATAGTTTTTATGTAGTTATTAGTACTTATTATAATATAATACTCAAATAAAATTATAACATTATTACAATTTAGAACTTAAAAATTCTTGTGATAAAAGTATATATTGTTGCTCATGTATGAAATATTGATTTTTTTATATATGAAACAATGATTTTTTTATATATGAAACAATGATTGCTAATTTGATTTTATTACTTTTAAGTGGACAGGGGAACGCGTAACATTTAAAACATTTAAAAATATCTTATTCTAATAATCCAATATTTTTATTGTCCATTAACCAAAATTATTTTTGAAGAATAATAACACAGGGTACTCTTCGTTAAATCCTATAAATAAAATAAAATCCTAAAATATAATCTTGCAAGTAACTTATCTTCGTCTGACGCTATGTAATCTCGTTTAAATTAACATATCAAATATAAAGATATTTTCCAAGGAATATTGTTTATTTTGTCTACTCAAACAACCGTGCGTTTTATATTTTAGCTAATAAATCTGTATCTCACAGCGAATGCATTTTTTCTGTGATAGCCAACCTTTGAAAATGACAACAAAATAATTAACCTTTCGGCTAAGCTCGAAGCAGCTGCTGAGATTCGGCTGATGATATTACTAAGTCATTTCTTTGCGTGCAACCACTCGAGTTTTCGCTCGCAAACGTTTATAGCGATAATTGCTGGATTTCCTTCAGCTTTTCTCCGCGCAGCAGAAACGAACTAGATTCCGTAGATTTAATTTCGTTTTTTTTTCTCCTTTTCTAAGGACACTGCCGCGCCAACGGGCTGACGGAAGTGTTGAAAATAAATTCTCGGTGCCGAGTGCGCGCAAAGGAATCAGCGGTGAAGCGCTCGCGACTCTTCCGACCGAAATCGGATGGCTGCTCCCTTTATCTGCCGTTCAGCGGCGCACTTTTTTTTTGTCGCGCCGGCGATCCGACGTGTTCGTCTCGCATCTGCATAGAGATTGGATGGCTGTATATCTCGCGGTTAGGGTGCGAAAGCTTAATATTCGTTCACCGCGCGGCGGGGATTCGCAGGATCGGATGGAACGAGCGATACCGGTTAACGGCAACCCCGCGCAACCTGAACGATAAAACGGTATCTTTATTGTTCTCGATTAAAGGCGACGGGAAACGTCCCTGGACGCCCCTGGAAAGTGCCTCAACTGAGTCGGGGGTGAATTTTTATGACCGGCCGATTTAAGATCGCGGTCATTCACGACTTTATTGATCGTTTTGAGGAGTTGCCGCTTCATAATTGTGCTATTTCGATGTGCAATGTATGAGCACGATATGAGCGACGAGATAAAGCCAGGCCAATCGGTTTTCGTTTTCGTGCCTTCGTGAATTCTCTTGCGAACCAGCGAGATTTTCAGAGGAATCGGAAAACTCGCTATCTTACTGCTGGGCTCGGTCGTGCCGTTTCTTTTGCTTCAGCGGCTAGACGCTACAAGCTCCACTGTACGCCATTGCTCCTTAAATCTGTTTTTAGGTAACCTCGAACTGTCGAAACACATACACCAGCGCACGGTGGCTTCTCTTTGTCGGAAAAATCAATGCGATTCAACACGAAGTTAAACGTGAAATCCCCCGAGAATTCGAATTATGCACCAAACATTGTGTATGATTTAGTATTACACTGAGAAAAAAATATTTAAGAAATATAAATAATCAAGGGAGTTCGGTGGATGTTAATAATGTTTATTTGTTCTAACACAAAATATTCTTTAAGTAAAAAAATATACACTTACTTAAAAGCTTGTCTTTTGTTTTTTTACGCAAATAAGTAAGTATGCATTTACTTAAAACCTTAGATTTATTAGAAATCAATTATTTAAATCGGAAAATTTAGATTTAAGTAAATATGTTACTAGTACAATATTTTTTATATTTTAGATATTTTTCAGTATATGACTACAATTTGTATTTGCGCAATTTTTAACGTTATACATAATAAAAGGTTGGATATTGGACAGAAGTCTTCTAGATTATAAATTCAGTGACAGAGCGCCTTTTTTAAATAATTTTCGCAAAGCATTTATATTTAACTAGGTGAATTTATTTACCAGTAATTCTCAGAAGTTGTTCTTTTATTGGATATCAAATACGTTCTGAAGTTCATCAAGGTAAAATTTTTGCAATTTTCTGCTATTGATTATATTTAGATCAATTTATTATCTTCAGTGGTAAGCTGAAGCATATTTAAATTTTTTCTCTTTACTGCTATTGTTTTACAAATTTTGAGAAACAGAATACAAAATGTCTAATTTGTATTTGTTATGAGTTAAAAAAGTATAATAGTTTAATTAAATACAAAAAAGGGCTTTACCACGAAATTTTGTCGACCATATTACATTCAGAAAAAAATAATCTTATTCTTAGCGAAATTCCTCTGTTATATATGTCCTTAAAAGATTCTTCTAAAATAAAAAAAATGCTCTAATAAGAAGAGAATTGTAGTTGCAAGATGCTATTTACTGTAAATCCATATTTTAAACGCGGAAACACTTATCGAAAAAATATTCCTCTTCTAAAAGGAAGTGAACTCTTAATCGGAAATCTGCTAGATATTATTCTATCTTTTCTTTTCTTTTTGAATAAAAATAAATAGTTTACTTAAAGCAAAATTCCTTTTCATTAGAAGAAATTATATTAAGAACGAGCCTTATACCGTAGATAAAAGACAAAATTCTTTTAACTTTAAGAATATTATGTTATAATATTATAATTTTTTTTTGTTTTAGAAGAATTCTCTTGAGATCAAATATAAGAGGATTTTCGCTACAGATAAGATTATATTTTTTAGGTGCACACTTATATAGGATTATATAAGGATATTATAAAGGATTAAGATATATTAAAGGTGAGAGAAAAATATCTAGAAGAAAAGTAAAAATATTTATTTAATTGCTTTTGACAATATATTTACTTAAACCTACTTTTTTTATTTAAATAGAATGAACAATTACTTTCATGAAAAATTAAGGTTTTAAGAAAATGTATATTTTCTTATTTGAAAAATATTTTGTAATAAATGAATGTGTTATATCATATATAATACCTATTCAATCAATATATTTTATTTCTTAAATATAAAAATATTTCCGTTAAAAATAAGATTATATTTTTTTGG
>NW_022639609.1:324444-333461 GCF_010583005.1 Odontomachus brunneus | reverse complement strand
ATATATATATATATATATATATATATATATATATATATATATAAGGAGTTAAAGGTCATAATCGTATCACCAAACATTTTCAATGAAAAAATCAGTCTGCTCACTTTCAAGAGTTATCAGATTATTATTATAGCTACTTTTATTAAAAACATAAATATAACTGCAGAAATTGCATACGCTAGACAAATTTCAATAAATAAATAGATATATGGTCGTATTTTTTAACAAAAGAATATGCCATAAATAGGATTCTACTCGTTAATGAGTTAATCTGCGTTTGACACGATTTGTCCTCCAGAGCATTGAATAAATTACGTTTCGATAATAATATATAAATGAGAGATAAGACACAAATGACGCTTGGTGTGCGCTCGTCAATTCACGTTGACATCCCGCGAAATCCAGCCGTCCAAGTCCGCAAATGAGACCTGAACACTGCATCTCGGCTGCGTCGTTTCGTATCGGTTCAGCCGCTATCGTTCCCACGTCGGTCGTTCTTCACTCACTGTATTTCGCTGCATAGGGCATATAGCCGCTAGCTAGCCAAAAGGCTACATCACCACTAGTAGAAATCGAAACCCGTCGGTGGCTAGCTACAAGATAGTAAATTTGTATCTAACATCTCCACTAGCCAATAATGTAACGCTCATTCTTGCTAATGACTAAATAATTAAGTTAGCTGACGATTAAATAAACAAAATTACAGTTATGAGATCAAAATCCATAAATAGTAGCCAATAATGTCCAATTCTGCTTTTTTGAGATTTCTATGAAATTAACGTATAAGGGATCAATCACTTATAAGAGATTAAAGTACACTAAAAATGTTAGAGAAAAAATATCTAAAAAATAAAAAATAAAAAATACTTATTTAATTGCTTTTGACAATATATTTACTTAACATTTTTTTACTTAACTTATTACATTTTTTTACTAAACTAACTTACTTAACTTACTAACATTTTTTTTACTTAACACACTACATTTTTTTATTTAAATAGAATAAACAATTGCTTTCATGAAAAATTAAGGTTTTAAGAAAATGTGTATTTTCTTATTTGAAAAATATTTTGTAATAAATAAATATGTTGAATTGATCCTCAATTTTCATTTGTGTGTGCTATCTAATTTTAAAATGCTAGTGGTGATATGGTAGTTAAGTTAATGTAATTTTTAACGGAAATATTTTTATATTTAAGAAATAAAATATATTGATTGAATAGGTATTATAATATAACACATTCATTTATTACAAAATATTTTTCAAATAAGAAAATATACATTTTCTTAAAACCTTAATTTTTCATGAAAGTAATTGTTTATTCTATTTAAATAAAAAAAAAGTAGGTTTAAGTAAATATATATTTTGGAATAAACAGCGCTATTTACTCTAATCATATTTTACATGTAATGGTTAGACAACGGCTACACCACAAACCCGGTTTTATATTTTAGTGAATCATCAGTAACAAAGCACCAGCAACGAATTAGTAACGAGCTAGAAAATTTAATCTAGCCTATACTACCTAGTTGCTAATTTTTTATTCAGATCAGCTCATTTCTAGTCGGGACGTTTCCTTTGGGATCGACGAAGTTCACTCAGTCTATCGCATTTTCGGACTCGTTTTGAAATTCGTCAAATTGAAAGAGCTTCGTAACCTTTTCGTCACCATATATTAAGGATAGCGGTATCGGGCATTAATTGATAAAAGTCTTCTTTGACTAAAGTAACCGGCAAATCAATGAACAAAATTAAACTATCATTTTATAAAAAATCACAATTAAATTAATTTCATCAATTTCTAAAATCAAGTGATGATCAGTCTATAATCAACACATTAAGATTTGATTAATGATTAATTTTATTAATTAAATAAATTATTTGTGATATCATATATAATAATTGATTATATAATTTTGCTTATCGATTTACCTATTAATTTAGTCAAAAGCAAATTTTAATTAATTGATGGTCAATACTGCTCATAAGTAATCAAGTATTTATAAAACTTTTGTTCTCATCAGTTTCTATTTGAGTTATAAACAGTTAAAGTTAAAGGAACTAGTATATAAACAGTTAAAGTTAAAGGAATTTCATTTACAGTATAAGTCACGTTTTTAATATAAGTTTCTTCTAGTGAGAAGGAATTTTGCTTCAAGTAAATTATTTCTCTTGATTTAAAAAGAAAAAAAAGATAGAATAACATCTAGCAGATTTCGAACGATTAAGAGTTCACTTCCTTTTAGAAGAGGAATATTTTTTTGATAAGTGTTTTCGCATTTAAAATATGGGTTTACAGCAAATAGTATTTTACAACTATAGTTCTCTCCTTGTATTTTTTCCATATATGCAAATAGCAGTTTTTTTTTAATGTGCTATTTATGTGAATAAAGTATTAAACTTATTAGAATATATCAATTAAAAAAGAAAAGCTTTGTCTATAGAATTCTCATGTGTTTCATTTTGAAATATTTGTTTATTATGGATATAATATAATATCTTTTTCTTAGTATCATTTTTTGTTTGTGAGATTTTTCGTGCTTCTCAAAGACGGCGGCACCTTTTTAACCGACTGGATATCTACGTGTCGTCGTACAATAATTCCGTATCTTTATAGCATTCAATTAAACTGCTGAATAACGCAATTGCCGAGCCGCTATCTTGAATCTGAACGACCGCAGGGACTTCCGTAGCTTCCGTTTAGGAGTAATTTCGATTCTTCGCGAAAAGAGAAAGTCAACCCTGTTATTGTATTCTCGAATGAGGCGCTTGTCGCACGATATCCCTAGACATTCAAATCTTCGCCACTGATTTTTTATTAGCGCTTATCCTGAAAATTGGCTGAACTATTTGTGCCAGAAGCTTTTCTATAAAAGGAAGGAGAAAGAGAGAAACCATTTTCGTATTTCTTTGCGCGCATAACTGTCTCTCTACAATCGAAGGATTATAAACATAGTTGAATGCATATAGAAAAATGCATGCTGTATTGAAGTAAATATTATTTGTTTCAAGTATTTCATAAGTTTATATATCTGCAAATCTATCATAAGTTCATCACAAATATCAAATTTATTCAAAACATTCTGAATTTAAGTAAAGCATTTCGATTAAGAATATTAAATAATATTTAAAGAATATTAAAATATTAAAGAAGAAGACAGAAATTTGGTTTGTTTACTACACTAATAGAAAAGATATCTAAAAAATTAATAAACATTTATTTGATGGATACTAATAATTTTTACTTATGCTAATATAAAAAATGTGTTTCAAATAAGACAATACACATTTTCCTAAAACCTTAAGAAAACTTTATTTTTTCAATAAAACACTTGTTTATTTTATTAAAATAAAAGGATTTAACTTTAAGTAAATATGCTGTTAGTATCTACCAAATAAATATTCACTAGTTATTCGATATTTTTCTCTGTGTATATTGAATTATACAAAAAAAATCGTTACAAATAAACTTTAAAAAATCGTTAACTTTAAAATCGTTACAAAAAAACATCGTTATAAATAAACTTTACGAGAAAATTATTATAAATAAACTTTATAAAAAATTCGTTATAAATAAACTTTACAAAAAAAATCGTTATAAATAAATTACAATAAAAGCTCAGCCAAAAGATATTTGGAAAAATATTATTAAAACAATCTTATTCAGATCAATTGTACTTTCGTAAATATTCTATTGAAAAATACAAGAGTTTTATATACTCTCTACAAAAGAAATGATATCAAGAAGTTACATTCGCCAAGTGCGAATAATTAATCATTTTTTAATTTTATAAACATATGTGGTTTTGATTATATAATATATTTATATATAAAATATGTTATTAATATATTAGTAATATATTATTAAATAAAAAATAAAATAATTAGAGAAGTACAATTATATTAAAAGAAATTATAATAACTTACACAAAAAGCCCTTGGCGTGCCTTTTTTTATAGACAAACGGTTCTCTTATTTTAATGATATCTATACAGCAATTAATATCAATAAAAATATCAACATACTTATATTATTGGTATATTTAATAATATATTATTAAATAAAAGATAAAATAATTAGAGGAATACAATACTGTTAAAAAAATTATAATATAATAACTTACACAAAAAAGCACTTGGCGTGCCTTTTTTCTTAATATTACATCGATAATCAATATAATATTTTGATAGTCATTACAATAAAAGAACCGTTTGCTTATAAAAAAAGGCACGTGCTGTATCAGCTGCATCATATGCTGTATGGGTACTAAAAATTAAAGAAAAGGATAGGAAGAAAAGAAAAGGATAAGATAAGGATAGGAATGGATAGATTTATTATTTATATCCTTTTATTTATTCATTCTCTTACTCATATATTCATCTTGTCTTTCCATCTCGCTCTCTTATGGTTTTTTACCATCTTATCATTTATCTTCACTTTTCTGTTTTTTCTTCATTTCTTCTTGCACATTCTCTCCTTTCTCTTTCTTTTCTTCTCTTTTTCTTTTTCTTTCTCTTTTATCTTCTTATTATTTAATTTAGCTATGAAAAGTAAAAACGAGATATTCAAGTTTTACATCGTTATATATTTTTATTTTTATACATTCGCCGATACTTATCTGATATTATCCTTGTTAATTCCATAGCTTTTCTTTAAAATTATCACGGCAAACACACTTCGCAATTTTTAAAACTATTATACATTAAAAATATAACCTCGTTATAACCCCATTCTCGTACGCACGAACTGTCATTCGACTCTGCCGCGATGACAGTTACAAGTCGGTAAATCGGTAATCGTAACACTCTCGCCATCTCGCTATCTAACGGAGAAAATATGTCAATGGAGATTTCTGTGGTGAGGAGACGTTTCTCACACGTAAATTCACGATTTCAGACTTTGAGCTAAGATAGCTCAGCTTCTGGAGCACATAAAGCAAAAATAAAAACAGTTTTATGATATAATGTAAACCCAAAGAATCGACTAAGTCCCTCCAGAACATCATCAATTCAACCGTTAAAGCCGAAACGAAAATCTAGTCTACATTCAACTAAAGCCGTCGCATAATTATACACGGTAAGCCGCCAATGCTTCGCGCTTGCACTTGGCTTCGCGACACTACCGTATCGCTTGATTAAACTAATATTTTGTTTGATAAATTTTTATAACATCTTAGTGAAGAGAAGAAATTCTTTTGGAGTATACAATAACGAGCTTTTCTAAAATTTATGATCAGTATATTTTAAAACTGTGTTATTAAAAAAAATATTCTTTGATGAAGATAATTTTATTTAAAATAACAGAAATAATCTAAGTAATCGCTTTTTTTAAGCAATGGAATGTTATTTTTTCTGTATGGGAACTCATTGTTTTAACGATAACAGCGAGTTATTAAATGTCGCATATTCCCGGGTAGGAATTTAAAAGAGGGCTTGTAAATGTCTTAGATAGTTTTTCCCTATTTCTGTCTAGGCGCCATTCATGCAAGTCCGAATAGGCTCTGTACAGAGATATAACGCTTTTGTAAATCAGGGCCCGATTTGTAAATCTGTCGAGGCCCTATTCTGGCACGCCTATGTAGGCTCCATCTGGACACGCCTAAGTAGAAAAAAATATTCTTTTATGTATGAATATGTACTTTTTAGAAACTATTCGTAAAGGTCACAGCGTTTGCTGATTTTATTTGAGAATTTTAGATTACTTGATTCAAATGCTACATCATATTTAAAAATTCTCACTGACACTGGTGGGACTCGAACCTGGACCCGGCCTGAGGCACCTCTGAATTATGAATCTGTTGCCTTCTACGCCACTTCTTCAATCGATATAAGCGTTTTACATTATGTCCATGTGTTATGTGTTGTTACACATATGATTAACACAGTAATATAATTTTTGATAATATAACTTAATAAAATGATATAATTTTAATAAAAATTATATTTTTCGTACTTTTAGTGTTAATTTAACCCTTAGCTAATGAGATCTACAAAATTCCACATTTCCAACGTTATTTTTAAATTTTTATAGTAAAATTTTTTTTTATTGTCGATTGTTATTAAATAAATAAAGTCATGAAAGATTATAAATTTTGAGTAATTATAAAGGAGTACAATTAAAAGAAGGAGAAATCCATCTTACCATGTAAGATTTCATTAAATTAATTAAATTTATATATAAATATATAAAACAACGTTTATTATAAGCGATTTCCGAAATATTTTAGTGAAAAAGATTTTAATAAAATGTTTCACAAATATCTCAAAATTATTTCAATATTATATTTCAATATAATTTCCAAGTTATCTTTCGGGAAGCTTGCTGTGTGGAACCCTATGTGGACACGCCTTATTTGGAAGACTGTATTTTTGAGAACCAAAATCATAGGTATTTTGGTTTTACTTCAAACTTATGTGAATTTTATTTCAGTCTAAAACTGTAAACTAAAATTCTGTAAGACATTAAACTATTTCAAGAATTGAATAAACGAGATCCTGACTGAATTATATAAGTACATGTCTTGTTGTATTGATGTCTATGGACATCCACATCTGTGTCTCATTTTGGGGCTATTTATCTTTAGAAATCCTTTGGCCATATGTAGGCCTAACGGCAGGACTTATTAAGGGCATCCCCAACAGCGCCTATTTAGGGTCTGTTTAGGAAATTCTACTCAGAATTTGCTTTTGTAGGCCCTTTCTAGGCACAACAGTGGTAGGTCTTGTTAGTCGAATCCCAACAGTGCCTATTCAGAGCTTGTTTAGGAAATTCTATTCAGAATTTGTCTTTGTAGGTCCTTTCTAGGCACAACAGTGGTAGGTCTAGTTAAGAACATCCCCAATAGTGCCTATTCAGGGTCTGTTAAGGAAATTCTACTCAGAATTTGCCTTTGTACACTCTTTCTAGGTCCAACGATGCCAAGCCTATTTTAGGGCATGCCTATCTAGGCCCTTTACGGACTTGGGGCATGCCCCGATAAAATCCTACCTGGGTTCATGTCTAACCCGTTGGCGCGTTTATTTTTTGCTGCTTAATTTAACGCATCTGTGAGAACTAATATTTCTAATATATCCTTATTTAAATGTCTATAAATGTGTTTATATAGTGTACAGATATAGTTTTGAACGTATAAAAGGTAAATTTAAGAAATTGGTTCTAATCCTTATTTTTATGGCAAATAAGAATAAAAAAACATTTGTTCGATGGGGGGTAGTAATACATATTTACTTTTGTACTAATATACATATTTTTACATTGAAAAAACACTTCTTCAAACTAGAAAATATATATTTTTCTAAAATCGTTGCTTTTCTATAAAAACAATCATTTATTTTATTTAAACACACTCACAAAAGTTTAGATTTAAATAAACATTAATATCTGCCGAAAAATATTGTTTTTATCCTCTACACAAAGAGAACGATTTGTTGAATGAAATAAACGTTTCTTTGGAATAGTCCAAACAAATTTTTTGGTTAACGCAACAAAAATGTTTCTTTAGAACTAAGCTGTAAATAAATATTTTTGTTGCGTCAAATAAAATTTTGTTCAATCAATCAAAAAACTCAATTTCTTTGGACCATTCCAAAGAAGTGTTTATTTGATTCAACCAAATCGTTCTCTCTGTATAAATATTTTTTCTCATACAGTGTGGTATAAAAGGAGACAGTATATTGATTCCGGATCGAAAGAAGTAAAAGGTTTAGCAAGAAAAATAATGTGTTTATATGCGCGATAATTCAAGATTTAACGGCATATCTTAAATTTTTATTTTACATCGTCAATTTGACTCACAAATGCCAAATTAGAGTTGCCATTACCACGGCAGTTTACTCGGCACCGCGAGTAAAATTAGTCAATGTCGGCTTCTCTGAGAATAATCAGATATGATTTTCGATAAAGCGGGGTGAATTATTACGCGGCGGTCGAAGTCGGAAATACCGCGCTTGAACGTCGAGCTCGGTCGAAGAGCCAGCATGCGGCTCCGCCAGAATTATCCTTCGATTATGGCGCTCGCCGGATGTAAGATCTCGGCAAGGGTCAGAATGATAAATCGGAGAACGCTCGGAACGTGACATGCGCAGCTGACGTGCACAGTCAGAGGTATCGTGGATTCGCGCGATCGCTCGCTTTTTCGCGCGATCGGCTCGCCGTTGCAAAGTGGAACACGTTTTCCAACCCCGTCGTCATTTCTCCTGCGATTCATCATCCTGCGGCCGTTCTTCGCGGATCTCTCGTCTCGACGAGCTGTCGCGAGTGCGCCGCACACAAACATACCACAACGATTCTCGCGGCTGATTTTCGCGGCGGAATATCGGCGCGCCTCGATTCTCATGTTCGCAAGAGAGAAATCCGGACCAGATTTACCACGTATGAATTATTGTAATTTTTTTTATATATAAACTGCAGAGTTACTCTGCGATGAGCTATTTCTGCGCGAGTTATTCCTCACTTGCGTCCACGATGGAATAAATTTTAGTATTACGGCAAGCCTCCACTTTCTCCCTCTCTTTTTCTCTCCCTTTGCGCGTCTCTCGTTCTCCTGCGATGAAAACGCGACTCTTGTTGCGCTGTTAATGCTAATTGCCGCTTTTCTACCTTGCATTTCGCGCGTTTTTTGCGCGCTTCATTAAACGCGATTCACTGGACGCCATGGCCCGCTGCCCGCAATTTTGTGCACCGGCGGGTCCACGAGCAACGAGCAAGCGAGAAGTGAAGTAAGCTTTGAGACGCAAATTGAGAATAATTGCAACGTATTACACGCGAGCGTAATTGCATCCTGTTATGCGTCGCAGACGACTAGAAGCTTTACACTTGCCGATACACATATATAATAGAAAGAAGGAAAAAACAGATTATTATACGTTATTAAATAACACCGTAATTCTCCTGTTACGTTATTATTATTACTATAATTCTCCCGTTTGTATCGCGGAATTTTAATCCTCTTGTGTCCGACTAAAAGAGTAAATCTCTCTCTCTCTCTCTCTCTCTCTCTCTCTCTCTCTCTCTCTCT
>NW_022639609.1:312914-324389 GCF_010583005.1 Odontomachus brunneus | reverse complement strand
TCTCTCTCTCTCTCTCTCTCTCTCTCTCTCTCTCTCTCCCCCCCCTCTCTCCCTCTCTCCCTCCCTCCCTATCCCCTCTCCCTCCCTTCTTCTTTTTCTCCCATCTCCCTCCCCCTTTCTCTCTCTCTACCCCCTTTCTCTCCGCTCTCCCTCTCCCTCCCACCCTCTTTTTCCCCCATCTCTCTCTCCCTTTCCCTCTCTCTACCCCCCCCCTCTCTCTCTCTGCTATATTTAAAGTCACTCAAGTCATGAGTTACAGGATTGTAATATCGGTATGAACTGTTTAAAATTTTCTCTTTAGTATAGGTTTCATTTAAGCGTTGTTAATTTTAATTTAAAACATTTTTTTTCTTTTTTGCACTTTACTGCTCACTGCGTATCGCTGTAGTTACATTCTTCGCGCCTCTTATTATTATTACTAAAATTATTATTATTACTGACTTTATATTACCGTTAAAAATCTTCTCTTGTTGTACAATACGTAGTGCTGATTAGTTGCTTACTGCTTCAGACTTAGAACTGGTTATTTTTCTTAGTGTAATGTCTCACTCTTTATTCACTTATACATTATTTTTTACACATTCGGTATTACGTTTTATACCGTACGCCATCTTCTTTCAAAAATTTCTGTGCTATAACTCTAGGGCTTGTATCGACAGTCGTTATTTGAAGTATGTTTTATATGAAATACTTAGATTTTTATACAAAATTAAATCCAACCTTTTTTCACTTGAATTATATGATACATGTAACATTATATCTATAGACACGATTCAACTGAAAAACTCTTATCTAATTCTGAATTCAAATTTGAGTATTTCATACAAGAGGAATTTTAAATAATGTTTATTAATATAGACTCTTAGGAAGCACAGCCCCAAGAGTAAGTAAATTCTTTTTTCTCTCCCCACCTCTCTCTGCTTTCATTTTTATTGTTATCGCGATAAATAATGACAGTGCGTAATCGAGCACGTTGCCGTACGCAAAAGATCGGAACTTCGGTGCGATAATTGAGCGACAATCGCTGCGGCATTGGCCGCATCGAATTTTCATAAATGCACCTCCCACTGAACCGACATTTTTTATCGCGGACATAAAAACAAAGAGAGACAAGAAGAAGAAGGAAATAGCAATTCAGCCCACCGTTTTCGAGCAATAAACCGTCGCGCGGAAGTGTGTAACAGTTTGCGCGTTTAACTGCATCGAGTCACTACACGCGCGGCTAAATGACGGGCAGAACCGCGCGCATCCACATGTATACATACACATCCACACGCATACACATACACGTACACACACACGCGCGCGCGCACACACACACACACACTCGCAGTCACGTACGAAAACGCATACCGACGTCGATAATTTTACCCCTTCCGTTTTAATTGCTCGTGGCGAGGCGCAATCGATTTCAATTTTTCTCCACTCACCGATGGTATCCCCCGATAGTATCCCTATAGTGTTGCCTTGACAGGGAATGGAAAAAATAACAGGACCGTAAATCATGTTTTGCAAAAAAATACGACACGGGGAAAACTGCTATGATTACTACATCCAAATATTCTATAGTTAGAGAAGAAATTTATGTGATTTCAAGTCAAGGGAATTTGAAGCATACCTACGGTATCGTTAAATAACTTTTTTAACAATATAATGAAATGCAATATTTATGAAATATTTTGTAATTATTGCTCATAGATGTCTCTTACTGCGTTATCAGTAATTATATTTTCCATTAAAAGATGCTAAATATTGTTTTATGCGTTTAATGTATTCTTCATAACTGCGTTGAAATTTGTTTGATATTATTGTATAAGATAAACAATAATAAAATTCTATTTTTACCGTATATTTACATGCAAGTTTACATTGTTAAATGATCTTTTCCTGTAATTTAATTCAACATTTATGTACAAATATTCACAATTTGTGAATATTTGTGAATATTTGTGTTTTATATTACTTAGTTTGTAACGAGTTTTATATTACTTAGTTTGTAACCTTATACCTCGTTACGTGCTGTACACTACTCGGCACTAACGGCGTTTTTGCCATAATGCACAGCACGGTGCACCATAACCGCACCTCTGCTAAACCAGATATAAGCGCACACACCGACGCTTGACGCGACGCCGTCTTGCGGTACATACCGCACGAATCATGGACATAGTAAACATGGACTCCGAATGCCCTATGTTTTGTCGTCTAATAGAGTAAAGCCAACATCTAGAAAGAGAGCTAGCATAGAGGAGCTACACTTTTCTTCCTATTTTGCCACTTTTTTGTTACGCGTGCATTCATTTCTCATTTCCATAATATTATAGAGTGCAACAGCACCCCAACTAGACTGGCAAGTAAAAGACTTCAGTATAGAAAAGAATTGAAAATCGATTCTTTTCTATACTGAATCGAGAATCGATTATTCATAGAGTCCTCTCAGACGTTGTGTCGGGATCACAGACTTCTATGTATTACTAGACTGCTAACTCCCTTATATAGTGCTTTGCAACATTGATCCCGAAAAATATGTATTAAAAGGGGAGCACACACTCTTGCATAAAGGCATAATACACAACGCATAAGAAAATTGACCAATAAGAGTTCTCATTTCTATTGCCATGATGAAAATAAAGGACTCTGATCGGTCTATTTTCTCATGCGTTATGCATTATGTCTTTATGGAAGAGTATGTGCTCCCCACTTTATGCAAGTTTTAAGAAGACTCATCCCCAAAGCTTGTATTTTTTTGCAGATCAGAGCAAGGCAGTGGCATAGAATATGCACACTGTCTTCTCCTCAGTAGCCATACAATCGGCACGAATCATTTTTTACGATTCTCAATTTAAGCAAGTGGGTTTTTAAGATCGTATGTCCTATCAAAAATTCAATTGCAGCCTTAACCTCATCTTGCTCATTGATAACAGTTAACTGAATGTTTAAATCTATTAAAATTGTTATTGTACTTATAAAAATAAGCAAAAAAGCAATACACATTTGAAAAAATAATCAATGCATCGAGAATCGATTCTTATTTGACGATGCATCGATTTTCTGAATCGTTGATGGAAAAAGAATCGATTCTCAAGAATCGATGTGGACTAGAGATGTCGATTCTCTTATAAAAGAATCGATTCTTGAAAATCGATTCTCTTGTAAAAGAATCGATTTTTGAGAATCAATTCTCTTGTAAAAGAATCAATTCTTGAGAACTGAATGTTTAAATCTATTAAAATAGTTATTGTACTTATAAAAATAAGCAAAAAAGCAATAAAGACATTTGAAAAAATAATCAATACATCGAGAATCGATTCTTATTTGACGATGCATCGATTTTCTGAATCGTTGATGGAAAAAGAATCGATTCTCAAGAATCGATGTGGACTAAAGATGTCGATTCTCTTGTAAAAGAATCGATTCTTGTGAACTGAATGTTTAAATCTATTAAAATAGTTATTGTACTTATAAAAATAAGCAAAAAAGCAATAAAGACATTTGAAAAAATAATCATTACATCGAGAATTGACTCTTATTTGACGATGCATCGATTTTCTGAATCGTTGATGGAAAAAGAATCGATTCTCAAGAATCGATGTGGACTAAAGATGTCGATTCTCTTGTAAAAGAATCGATTCTTGTGAACTGAATGTTTAAATCTATTAAAATAGTTATTGTACTTATAAAAATAAGCAAAAAAGCAATAAAGACATTTGAAAAAATAATCATTACATCGAGAATTGACTCTTATTTGACGATGCATCGATTTTCTGAATCGTTGATGGAAAAAGAATCGATTCTCAAGAATCGATGTGGGCTAGGGATATCGATTTTTTTACAAAAGAATCGACATCCCTAGCCCACATACATCGCAGCATGCGAGGAAAAAGTACCCCCTCCATACGCCTTCTCCTAACGCACGCACACAACGCTGCTGCTCCGCCTATCGGTGTGAAGCAGCGTCGCTCATGTAACGGAGCGAGAAAGAGAATGGTCTTTGCTCCTTCTCACTCCTTCTCGTTCCGACTCACTCCTTCTCGCTCACTGCGTTTACGCATTCCGAGGATATTTTGGCTTTCTCGGCGTGGATCTGAGTCGCGAGCGTGATTATGATATATTGTCGCTGCCAAGAAAATATTTCTTGTGTAAAGTTTCTTATCAAGTCAAGATGTTTATATCAATATACGTTCAGAATTTTATTCTGTAAATATAATGACACAAGTATCTTAGTCACAAAACATGCGAGATACCTCTATTAAAACAGCTTTATAATAGAATATTCAATTCTCTGGAAAACTGTTCTCCTATTGGATATCGGACGCGGTGTGAATCATCCATAAGGACTCACTCTTGACGACGACGTGCCTGGATTCGGTCGCCGCTCGTATACAGAATCCTACCGCTCCTGACGATGACGCACGAGATTCGTTCGCCACGCATCACGCTACGAAGTACCGCTCCTGGCGATGACGAGACCCGGTTGCCGGTGTATACTCCGGTCTATCTCCGGAGTGAAGTTTGATCACAATTATGTGTATGCTTTCGCCTGAGTAGATAAAGTAGTAATCATGTCGCATGTCTCCCGAAACCAACATGCATCTTTTTAAAGATACCCGCCAAAAAAAAAGGAATTGACGTCTCGCGCAGCGCCATCTCTGCTGCGCGCACATGTTTCTTCATAGTTTAAAGCTGTCACAAATCGAAAATGGGAGAGAAAATCTAACTTAATGCCAAAGAAGGGGAGGGTGACTCTACTCGGACGAAAGCATACACATAATTGTGATCGAACTTCACTCCGGAGTTCGTTTGATCACACAATTATGCTATGCGTTTCGTCCGAGTAAATAAAGTAGCTGTTCAAAACCACGATTTATGACCGGAAGATTGTATTTCCTGGGAACAGAAAAACATCGTGGAAAACAGAAATACGCTACACGTGGAGGAGGCAGCAAGACCACAAACGAAAAGAAAACCACACGTAGGTTGGAACATAAAACCATGAGGCATAGCGCATCAAACGAAGAGAATGCAGTATAACGCAATGGAACATTTATAAAACAGAAGTCGGTTACGCAATTACACATAATTATCGATTTAGAATAATAGCGTCGGCAACATTAGTTGAAGGTAATACCGGGCGGTTATAAAAATTCGCAGTGCTGAGCGATACGAGTTAAGAGTACCGTAATTATTAACACTGTGAAGCTGAAGATAAAAAGGAAAGAACCAGTGGTACTGCCGGACGGAACCAATCGAGTTGATGAGTTCATTGCAGAAGTACCACCACAATTGAATTGGCTTAGAATATTGATACAGCGTCGAGGCAGCAAGCGATGCAAGAGTTATGTCGATAGAGTCTTCCGGGAAACGTATGCGACGAAACGTCTGCCTGATAATTTCCCTGCAATCAGGGAAATATTGCGCCAGATGGAATGTGAGGTTCTAAAGGAAGAAATTAGCAGATTAGGGTGTGATCGAAACTGAAGTGGATCTGATGTACATAACTTGTGGAAAAGAGGGAAACAAAGTTGAGCTGGCCATCGCGGCACGACTAGAATACCTTCCGCTCTATCGTCTATGATTTTTCGTAAACATCTAGTAATGAGCGCGAACGGCGGAAAGGCATAAAAGTAAAATTCCCCCCAATCCAGTGTAAAAGCGTCGACTGCAAATACGAAAGGATCCGGGAGCCAGGAAACAAAGATGTCACATTTTGCATTATTATGAGTAAATCAATGTCAAACGGTCCGAATCGTTTTCTAATTTTCGTGAAAAAGGAGGAAGCGAGCTCCCACTCTATTTCTTTAGGAATGACGAGAGACTCCCTGTCCGCAACAACGTTTTCCGCAGATATACGAAGCGAAGATATATATATCTCGTATTTCGCACCATTGCCAGATGGACTTGGCGAGTACAGAAAGTTTGGAAAAACGGCAGGAACCACTCTTATTAATGTACACGATTGCCGTTTTATTGTCAACGCCTAACAAGATATTTCGAGAACGTAAATCGCTCGCAAACGATCTAAGGGCATACTCAACGGCCTTTAATTCTAAAAAGTTTATATCCTCCTTGCTCTCTGAACGTGACCACCAACCGTGAGTCTGGTGAGTCCCGACACAGGCGCCCCAGCCTGTAAGAGATGCATCCGAAAAGATCTTAAGAAAGAACTTCCGTATGGAAAGACACGGGCGCGGAGTGGAGCCTAGTTATCCACCATCTAAAATCAGGTAAAAGAGAGGAGTGGATCGTCATACGCGCATCATAATTATTATTTGAATCAACACAGGCAAGAAATTTTTTGCGTTCAAAATCGTGAAGATACACCTGTCCATAGGGGACCGTGCGACATATAGACTGCAAGGTGTCTATTAAATTAGCAAAATCTCTAATTTTACACGTATGTTCCCGAGAATATTCAAGATGGCTAAACGTTTTTTCTTGGATAAAGTGATATTCATAGTGGATGAATTTAACAAAAAACCAAGAAATTTTTGTTTCTCTGCTGGTGCGAGTTTACGCTTTTGAGAATTAACAACGAAGCCAAGACTATCGAGCACAGCAATAATCGTTTTTATGTTGTCCATGCAATGTTCAAAAGAGTCTCCAAGGAGCAGGAAATCATCAAGGTAAATCACTGACAGAAAACCCTGTTCACGTAAGTGAGCTGCCACAGGTTGTAATATTTTGGTGAATATGTACGAGGCTATAGCAAGACCGAATGGTAAAGCACAAAACTCGAAAATAAGTCCCAGGAAGGAGAAACGTAAATATTTACGGAAATCCTTATAAATTGGCACCAAAAAATATGAGTCTTCTAGATTTAATGTTGCTAGAAAACAGCCCGGAGACATCAAGAGGATAGCGGTTTCAAGGTCCTCCATCTTAAAATAGGGCGGGGTGATGTAGGCATTGAGCGCTTCAAAATTCAAAATAAATCGTTTTCTACCCAACGATTTATCAATCAGAAAATAGGAAGAGAGAAGAAACTGATCCGGTAAAAAAGGTATTTCGCGTATAGCGCCTTTGCAATGGAGGCGCTTTAATTCCTGTGCGCATAACATTCGCTCCGAAGAACTCAACTTTGGTTTCTGCAAATGCGATCGCGAAGGAGGGGTAACATGAAAAGGAATTTGGTATCCACAAACCGCATTTAAAACGACAGAGTCGTTAGTGAGATCTGTCCAGGCTTTGAAAAAGTGCGCGAGTCTGCCCGCTGTGCTTACTTCTACACGCGGGGGCGATGGTTCCTGGACCGCTGTTCCACTATCCATGTATTGAGAGTTGTCAAATCGATAGGCATTGTTGCGCAGTTTTTCTACAGTATAAAAATGCTGCGCCGCGATAGTAGTGGAATAGCGGCTCTGGTCTGAGAGCTCGATCGATGTCTCGCCAACCGAAATGCAACCCTTGCCTTCCGGCGTTGATTGGTTGGCAAAGGTTCTCGCATTCCCCTGGGACGAATTCTTTTGGGCGATGGAACGTTGCTTATTCTGAATAGCAGATGGCGTTACAGTGGTAAAGCTGCGAACCAACTTATCGGCAGCATCTTTCATTTTAGTGAGATATTGCTCACCGAAAAGTTGATTATCAATCGGCGAGACATCAAAAGCGTTCCGGGCAGACGACGTCAACACAGGCATGATGAGAACACGCTGAGCCTTAGATATTTGATGTTGCACTTAAGACATTAGACGTCCCCCATTGTTTGCAATCTCAAAAACACGTTTAGCGTCCTACTGATTCTCCGGTTTCAACAACTCCGAGAGGAGATACGCTGCGCTGCCACGGCGGTCTCGACAATATTTTGAGTAGAGACTTGACGAATATCTCGATGAACAGATGTAATAGGAATGGCGCGGCGTACTTCGATATTAAGAACGGGCGCTTTTGCGAGAGGTAAGTTTTGAGGAGTCACATATTTTTTTCGCAAAGCTAGACTCGCGTCTTTCGAGAGGCCGTTAGTGAAGACCATGTAGTATGAGCTTGTGAACTGGAAGACCCGTGGCAGAATGATCTGGCTTGCCGCCTAACAATTCTCTCTCAAACGCAGCAATTTCGTCCTGTTCAGGAGCTGTGACGTCCTGGTCGAGAAGAGGGGTCTCTGCGAAGGCAACCGAGGGTCGAGCTATCTCTTCTACGTCGTCGTGCTGGATTATCACTGAAAATCATATGAGCGTCAGAGATAATGCATCTTGGAAGTGCTAGAAAAAGTTGTAGAAAATACATAGAGCCACTGATACGTAATCCGCAAGAGTATGAGAGATGTGGCTCAGGACATGCCTCGAAGGACAGCCTCGCTGAGAAAGATTAACGGACACGACCAAACTCTAGGTAATAGTTCTCCGTTCAAACGGAAAACATGCCTCAAAGGACAGCCTCAAGACATCAACTCAGGCTCACCTTCAGGATTAGGATTCTCCTTGTCGTCAAGCGTAGGATCAAGATCAGAGGCGTCGCCGTCTCGAGCGACCGTATCGGCGCAGAGGTTAGGTTCGTAACGCTCGACTTCCGACCGATTTGTCTGGGTTGTGCCCGAGTGTGACAGCAAATTGAGGGAATCATCAAGCTTTTCTTCCAAGGAACTAGGTGGTGGACGCATTGAAGAACGAGAGACGATGCTGGGAGAGCGGTGTCAATGCCCGCGAAATTCCTTATATGGACACTTCGACTTGGAGGATTTTTTACCTCTACATCCGTGTAATGATTCGCTGGCTGGCGAACTGTCGCGAAAACGTTTTCGAGAGTTGGGATGAGAATGCTTTTCCATTTTGAAAGCGGTACACGATGCTATTGTTCGGGAGAACAATGTCAGAAACTTTGACCTCGAGCAGCACGCAAGCAGCACATATACGCACACGGGGGTTAAGCGGAAAAAATCTATAAAAAAAGAGGGGACAGCGTTAGCAACGTTCAAAAATTCCTAGAATTCATAAATTCATTTCTCAAGGTTAATATCATTGTCGGACGGGAAAGTGTTCAGAGGTGTAGAGTTGTGACAGGTTATATGTCACGGTGTCAAAACTAAACATCACGGGAGTGAGTGACAAGTTATGGAGACAGAGGTTAACACCAAATTTTGTGAATCGGCAGTTCCTCGTCCTATTTTGTGGGAGAAAAAGAAGAAGAAGAAGGTTAGTACCAAATGTCAAAAACCGTAAATTTCAAATAACATTATTTTTTTATATAATACAACCTATGGTAAAGGCAGTCGCACTATTTATTTTTACGCTCATGAACTTGATACAAACGTTATTTGAAATTTACGGCTTTTGACATTTGATACTAACTTTCTTTTCCTTCTTCTTACCACGCACACACTCACGTGACCGTGTCCGTGAGCGAACGATCGACTTCGGGCGACTTCGGGCGAGTTCGGGTTCTTCGATCGACTTCGAGCGTTAAGCCTGTATCACACGTATCTGCAAGGCGATTGATGATTGACGATTGAAGATTAGATTTTTACGAATCAACGAACTTCAACCTTGGCTTGCTTTGTTCCAATTGGTTAAGCTCCAATCGTCAATCATCAATCGCCAATCGCTATTGTGATACGGGCTTTAGACAAGCGCGAACGTATCATCTATTGTCTCTTTCTTGCTCGGTCTACGGGCTACGCGCTCACAGCGAGGTTTTCGTTGTATCTCGCGAGTCATATGCCTGTCTTTCTCACTTACTCACTCTATCTCGCTCGCTCGCTCACTTTTCTCATGTTCTTACTGCTTCATTAAATATATCTTAATTATATAAAAGTGGATTATATATATATAAATGAGTAATATGATTATTGCTTCACAAACAGCTACAAAAATTTGTAAATAGTTTTATTAGGACAATATAATGAAATAATTTGTATAGTAACACGTATAGTACTATACACATGAAGGATATGTAATAATATTAAAGAAATAAGGAACAGAAAGAGTATTAATTATAAATGATTAATAGAAATCCACTCTTGGCCAATATGTACATCTTTTGCTTTAAAACATGTTTCGTTAATGTGGTTATAAATAAGTTATTTATACTAGAGCATTGAAATTAAAGAGAAATGTTAAATGTTATTTGTTTTGTAAAACATATTTTGTTAGTATATTTTTTACTTTACTAATAGCAAATATTTATGTAAGAAAATGAAAAGAAAGAAATTATTTTTGTTATAATAGTTTTATTATATTTTTTCAATTTTTATGAATAAATTACGTACATATTGTCGCTCAACGGAAACCGCGAGAAAGTGGTGGTCTCTTCCGTCGAAAAATATATGCAAACTTTTTTAATATTGCAATCATTTTTATACATATACGTTTCTTTTTATAGTATAACATTTTGAATTTAATAATTCAATATGTTATAATATAAAAAAAATGTTTTAGTATGAAAATGAATGTAATATTAAATAGAACAACTGTTTGCATTTGTAATGATTGTGGATGGAACAGGCAGTAAAGATACATAGGAAGAAGAGAGAGAGAGAGAGAGAGATAGGATAGAAAAAGGATAGAAGAGATAGATAGACAGGTAGATATCGCGATGACTTTGTGCATAAATTGTATGTTCGCTTGCAAACATTCAGTTCGTTTTGATTTATTACTACTTTCTGCTTCACAAACAGCTACATAAGTTTGTAAATAGTTCTATTGGAACAATTAATTATTGACGTTTTGAGAAAACTCAATTGAAAAATTCATAAAATTATTTGTAAAGCTACAAATAATATAAAATCAAAATGGACATACAATAACGTCCCAAAATATTTTGACAACTCATGTACTTGAAACAAAATTTGTTACATGTCAACTAAATAATATATTACTGTATTGTTTACATATTATTAACAATATAACATATATTGTTTATAATATGTTAATTAAGTGTTCATATTATTTGCTTTACATGTTTTGGTTGAAATAAAGTAAAGTTATGTCAAAATACTTTTCAGCACTACTGTACAATATTTATGCACAAAGCCATCGATATGAAGAATAAAACAGAAAAAGACATGCATTGCATAAAGAGTGTTATAATTATTAATCACTTTACATAATATAAAATGCACGACAAAACCCTATTTAAATCTTTATTAATTGCAATATCCGATAGCTTCATAATTAGTCCACAACGTATTGCAGTTGCAACATTTTTTCTTAATCCAGCTTTTTATCCATCCTAATACTTATTAATTTATTTTTCTGCGTTTTTTTTTATATACTTTAATGCCTTATTTATTAACCAAGTGCTAATAAAATAAAAGAGTTTCAAGAAGGAGAGAAAAATAATGAGAAAATTTGTATAAATAATATACATTGGGACTATTTGTGGGAGAAAAGTACTACGACTAAAGATTAAAAAATATGAATAATTAAAAAATGTGTATAAAGAAATAAAGAAATAAAAATAGACAAACAAATATATATATATACATATATATATATATATATATATATATATATATATATATATATATATATATATATATAT
>NW_022639609.1:304160-312653 GCF_010583005.1 Odontomachus brunneus | reverse complement strand
ATATATATATATATATATATATATATATATATATATATATATATATATATATAATTATACTTAGAGAATAATTATACAGGATTTCCGATAATTATCTTGAAAGCCGAAGTCTGAAGGTAGAACAGATTAAACTGAACAGGAAAGTTATGTACTATTGTGCGGAATTCACAATAGTTATTGAGAAATTAGTTAATCTGTATAAGCTTATTAGCGCACAGAAAGCGATAGACCAAACTTCGTATAAAGAAGACAGTGGCTTACTTCTGAATATCTTTTAGCAACAATGAACATCAACTAATTTCTAAAGGCAGGGTAACACAGCGGGCAGCAAGCGACATGTCTCTCCTAAGATAACATATTTGAATCTTTTCCTCAATTAGAAGAAACGATCTAAATATGGGCTATGGTTTAAATATAGGCTACCAATATTTTGACTCTGTACACAGAGAAAATATATAATAAAAATTACTGTAGTAAAATATTGTAGAAATTATATATTATTGTAGAAATTATTCAAACTCTCGTTCGAATTTTGAGTGTGGCCGCCTATACACCGCGTTTCAGAAGGTTTTCTCTTAACAAATCTTCATAAACCAGCAACGGTTCTTCAATAAGTTCTGGAGCAAATGGTGGATTATGCTCATAATGAGTGCCAGTGATTTCGGCGCGTCTCCATTTGCACCAACTATCAGCACCGGGAGGACGTAACGAATGATTCGGTGAATCATTTGTTGATTCCACTCATTTTTACTCTTAAAATATGTCCATACTCTTCGAAGACTGTACGAAAAGTAACCGTTCAGCTGTTTGAAAGTTTCACGATATATACACAGACTTTATACATACATAACCGGTCTATGTATATGTATGTATAAAGGTAAAAGGAAGAGGCTTGACATCTGCTAATTGTCCCAAAACATATTCGCAACACAATACAATCTAGATATATAACAAACGCCGGCCGGCCGGTCGAGTGTTCGAAATCTTACCTGTGACCTGGATAGCTCAAACCGCTGTAACTCCATCAATTTTCGAGTAATCGCGTTAAAATTTTAAGGAGATAATTTTGAATAGTTGTTCTTTAAGAAAATGTATTAACCTTGAATAAATTCTCGCTGATTTTTCGTGAAAATTAATGCTTTATTTAAAAAAAAGTCGTAAAAAACATGTCACTGAAAGTATTGTCCATCGCTAGCCACTACTTTTTCCCATCTTTCTGGCAGCATTTGAATTCCACGTCGGGAAAACGACACATCTTTTGAGGCTATCCAAGAGTCGACCCATTTTTTGGCATCTTCATAAGAATAGAAGTGCTGCTCAGCCAGGCCATGTGCCATCGATCGGAACAAGTGATAATCGGAAAGGGCAATGTCTGGTGAATACGGCTGGTGGGGTAGGACTTGCCATTTAAGCGTTTCCAAGTAGGTTTTCACCGGTTGTGCAACATGTGACCGAGCGTTGTTATGTTGCAAAATCACTTTGTCGTGTCTCTGCTCGTATAGCGGCCGTTTTTCCTTCAATTCTCGGCTCAAACGCATCAATTGTAGTTGATAGCGATCTCCCGTGATGGTTTCGTTCGGTTTGAGCAGCTCATAATAAACTACACCCAGCTGATCCCACCAAATGCAGAGCAGAAGCTTCGAACCATGGATATTCGGCTTTGCCGACTATGTTGATGCATGGCCGGACTTACTCCATGATCTTCTACGCTTAGGATTATCGTAGTGCATCCACTTTTCATCGCCAGTCACGATACGATGCAAAAAACCTTTCCTTTTCTGCCGTTGAAGCTGCTATTCACACGTGAAAAGACGTCGTTCGACGTCTCTCACCTTCAACTCGTACGACACCCAATGTCCTTGCTTTTGAATCATTCCTAATACTTTCAAACGTTTCGAAACTGTTGTGTGATCAACTCCTAATGATTCTGCAAGTTCAGCTAGCGTCTGACATGAGTCTTCATGAAGTAATGCCTCCAATTCTTCGTCTTCAAACTTTTTCGGTGCGCCAGAGCGTTCTTTATCTTCAACATCGAAATCATTATTTTTGAAGCGTCTAAACCAATCTCTGCATATTGTTTCCGACAGAGCATGGTTGCCGTAAGTCTCAACAAGAATTCTGTGTGCTTCAACTGCAGATTTTTTTTTTAATAAAGTAGTGCAGTAAAATTCCCCGCAAATACTCTTTTTTTTGGCACGAAACTCGATATGTTCAACACTATGGTAAAAAAAGTTGTTTACACTTCGGCGAAATGTCACTGAATTTCAAGCTTGCTTATAGTACTTTCTTATAGATGCGTTACCATCTTAAAATACACGCACGCAGTTCTTGTAACGCCATTTGTTGGAAAACAGCGAGAACTTATTCAAGGTTCTGATAAAAAAAATCGATTTTTTGACCCTCCAAACTGGGTTCCCCCTTAAAATCGTCCTATAATTGCGTAAGCAATTATGAGTAGTTGTAAATGATTACGACAATCAGAATAAAGCAATCAGTGAATAAAACACTCTGATTGGTTGGCTCTTACGACCACGCTTACGCAATTTTAGAATAGCTTTTATATTGCTTTCTTACAGTAACTTATTTTGCACCCGTCGGAAGCAATTTTTAAAGTCCGTTAACTTTTCCATCTGGCTATTTCGCGGCCCGTTTCTGGCGGCGGAATTAACAGACGTTCGCAAAACTGAGCGAAACGTTTACTGCTCCCGCAGAACTTTTTCGTTAGCGAGAGCCGCGAGGCGAGCAACAAATAAAATTTCGTCCAGAAGAAACAGAACTTCGACACCATCTCCGCGCACACATATACAGGCACGTCCACACACAGCAGCGTCATTAATCTGGGAGCCTGACAGCTCCTGACGTAGCCGCCGCCGCCAATGGTATCCCTCGCTAAATCGAATGCCTCGTCCGCTTATTATTCAGTTTCCCGAGGAACCACGAGCAAATAAGCGGGCGGAAGAGAACGAATCGAGGAGTATTGTACTGTCGACCACGCACCGTCGACACGACAAACACACAGGGGATGAATTATCGCGGTGTACTTTTCGGAACATGTCGTATAGAAACATCGTGATTATCATGACCGGGGAAAGAGATTGGTTTAATTAACATGACAATATATAACACAACTAAATATCTCTTAATTGAAGGAAACGGAATTTCTTACGAACTGAATTTGGTTGGCGTTCGGTGAGTCTATGATGTAAAAGTGGAGCATATGCGGAATAACTTCCACTTTCCCGTTAGATGTGGAAAGTAACACAGAAAAGAGAGATAGGAAAAAAGACACGATTAAATGTTAGGTTATTCTAGGTTATTAACAGCGCATCGTAATAATACAGTATGCTGTATTATCCTACAAAATTATAATTAATATTTAAATGTCCAACTTTCTCTTGTCAAATTTCAAGGTATCTATTCAGTTAGTGCAAAAGATTTGTCGTGCTTGTTAAATAAAAAAAATGGTTGAATTAACGCGGCAATGAAATAATTAAAGGTGTTTTGGTTGAAGGAAATAGAATTTTTGGTTCTTAAAAACTAGTAGTAGTTTCACTGCATGTTCACATTCAGTGAAACTATGATGTAAATGTAGGATATACGCGGAATAACCCATTTTTCCAAAAGAAAAAAAGGAAAAATGATACATTCTTGTCATTTTTGACAATTTTTGCAACGCCTTATAACTATTGCCACTTTGAATATATTCGAAGTAAAAAACAAAGATGACTTTTTCATATTTCCGAAGCTATTTCACTTAGAAAAAGTTTCTTATCGTTACGCTTTTTCCTAAGAGGAGTAGCTTCGAAGATCTTAACCTTCTACTGCCTACTGCCTACTGTGACTTTAAAGTTACGATCCAGTTTCATCATTATTTATCTCCAATATGAGTATTGTTGCTGTTTTGACTGATGTAACGTGAAAGTCACAATATGGCTGCCTCTTTTTAGTATGTTGGCAGCGATAATAACTGCCTAACGTGATAAACCTATTTTGAGAAAATAAAAAATTAGAAAAGTAAAATTTTAACTTATATACGTCGAATACATTAGTTTTAATCATCCTATGGAAAATTTTTTAAACATAAAAGATTAATTTGGGCAATAAAGGATTAAGATCATCTTTGTTTTTTGCTTCGAGAATATTTAAGGTAGTTCTTATTGACTCATCTTATATATTGTTCACGAGAGAGATATGCGGGAGTGAACGGTTTATTGACGACGGATGCAATAATGAACTTTGTGCAACACGATAAGTATTAGTTTAACAACGTTTAATAACTACGATGTATAAAAATCTGATAACGTTAATCCGTGCGGATGACGTGGTGAATGTCTCTCAAAGCGATGAGTATCAAATCGAGTCGCTCTGGCGAAACGGCAGTCGCGGAAACGGTGATAAGTAAGTATCGCCAGCCGCAGACGAAATATAACTTGCCTGAGAGCTTATTAGGCAAGCGAGCGCGTAAAAAAAAATGTCTCGAGCTTTTACTTACAGCAGCAAGCTGTCGAAAAGAAACTGAGAAAAAGCAGGTGAGTCCCGCAGGACCCGGCATTTATCGTTTACTCGTAAGCAGGTGGACGCTTGTCATTCCTGCTTAAAATGTTGGATAGAAAATAATAGAAAATTTATCTATCATATTTTATGGTGATTTTGATTTACATATTTCACAACTCATTTACGATATTTTGTAAGTGAATTCATATACCATATATTGTCTATGATTAATAAATATAAACTGATTATACCAACTTTCATATTCAACATGATGGAAAAGAGTAGTATCAGAAGATATGATTAAACTACATAGATATTCTTTTCATTTTTATCTGACCATTTTGTAGCCATCATTATAAGTAGAATTATTATGAAAGAATATTATAAGTAGTTTATTATAAAATAATAATAAATATATAATGCGATATTTACTATGATTCAGAAATATCAATTTATTATACAAACATTAATATTCAAGATGATTGAAAAGAATAGTATCAAAAATATGATTAAAATATATAGAAAGTCTATGTTGTACGGCTCCGGTGTATGATAAGTCGTATAAATTAATATAAAAATTCTATCCATTTCAATCTTATTCAATCATTTTCTATCAAATATTTTAAGCAGGAATTGGTCCACGCTGCTTGTTGGCAACGGACTTAATTGTCCGGCCTCGGCTGCGATTAGTAATAGGCTGGATTTAAATGCTCCAGCTTGGCATAAGCATTGTAGGCAACAGTGTTCTCTGTACACAAGATTGTGTAATATGCTCGACTTGTTAAGTTTTTCGTTGCCGTGTCCTGTATTGACACGCTTCTCGGAACGATCGAGAAACTTTGATCAGTTGTTAAAGGCTATGCGACATCGCCTTTAGAGAGACGAGCATCGCTGTGTAATTATAATTAGATAAATCTTGAACATATACCCATACAGCACAGAACGTTGAAAAAACGTTGATGAGACGTTGCAACGTTGAAGATAGAAGTGCGGATGTTTTTTCTAAAACATTTTTTTAAATATATGTTGATTTTTCTACATTGATTACAAGATATTGCTGCAATGTTGAATATATATTGAACAGAAAGTACAATTTTTTACAACAATATTTGAGGAGCATTGAAAATTATATTGATAATATTAAGGAAAAATTTGTTACTATATAATAATATTAATAAAATAAATTATTATTAAATTTTATTATATTAATATATATATATATATATATATATATATATATATATTATACATATTATATTACAATATACCATAATCATATATATTTTTCTTATTATTTATATGTAAAATTGAAATGTGTTTTGCACAAACCCTGAATATTCTTTTATTTCATAATATTCTCTATTATATAGAGTCTGACGCAAGCTGTATCGATAACAAAAAATGCATAAAAAACATTAAATTGGAAGAAATGGTCGAAGCCACTTTGCAAATAACTACATGAACTTTAGAGATATTAAATAAAATAGATAGGCGAATCAATGCGTGTATTTGCTAGGTACGTTATAATATACTATGAACACTGTAAATATATATTTTATAAGGATAAATTAGAAGAACCTCGTCGGAGTCATTGGAATCATCGCGTGCCGCTCGATCGTCAGGTTAAGCAACGCAGTCAGAATAGATGATGACCGGCATACCGCTTCAGATTTGAAATTATCGAGGGGGAGGATTCGCGAAAGTTTTTAGAATATGTTTGACAATTTTCTGTTTTTAGCAGTTATATAGACATGAGAATTAGTTTTTTATTATGAAACAATATGAATAAATAAGACGTTGAAATGTCAAGGAAAAATCAACAATTGCGAACATTTATACATTATATCAAGGTTTGTGCAACGTTGATTCAATGTTTCTCATTGTTGCTGCAATATTGACATTGTTGCAATTCAACATTGAATTATGTGAACATTGCATTGTGTCCGAAATTATTAACAATTTAAATGCCGAAGTTTCTGGTCAAACAAAATATTTATTTAATTAGTACAAAAGGTTTGTCGTATTTGTCAAATAAAAGATTTAGTTGAATTAAAGCGGCAATGGAACAACTAAATGTTTTTTTGTTAAAGGAAACAGTATTCCTAAGAATCGAATTCAGTTCAAGTTCGGTGAGAATCCGCGATGTAAAAGTAGGGTACACGCGGAATAACTCCCATTTTCCTACCAGATGTGGAAAATAACACAGAAAAGAAGAGAAGAGAGGGAAGTATTCTCGCAATTCAATTTAAGCAACACGTCATAATGGCATATTGTATTATCCTCCAAAATTATTGTCGATATTTAAACGCCGAGCTTTCTTGTCAAATTTAAAAATATCTGTTCGGTTTTACTGAATAGATATTTAATTTCAAGATATCAGTTTCAAGATATCTATTCAGTAAATGTAAAAAGTTTGTCGTGCTTGTCAAATAAAAAGATTGGTTGAATTAACGTGACAATGACAACTAAATGAGCTTTAGTTAAGCCAGAAATTGTGAACTTAACGTAAAAACCGAATTTAATTCGTGAGCATTAAACATTATATTTCCTTCACTCAGAACGTTTAGTTGTATTATATTGTCGTGTTAATCCAGTCAGTCTTTCCTCTATGTGTAAAAATAACAAACTGTGTACAAATAACAGCGAGAGCCGTCGCTGGATATGGAGCGAAAACGTAAATCTTAGCTGCAAGATCAAATAACTCGAGGAGGATAAAACGTGTAACGTAACAATATAATAGTATAATATACTGCCGGACTTATAATCAAAATATATTTCCCAGACTTTCAATGCACGCATAGAATACTGTATAGTAGCCATCTACTACGTTAAACATACCCTTTATTCCACGAATATTATTTTTAATATTAATTATTCCCCTTTATATTCCCCGGATCCTTTACAGTAAACTTTAATAAATGTTGCGAAAAATACCGCCTCAACCAGATAAAATGTACATTATTCTCATAGTTTTGAATAGGAGCAGTGAATTTATAAATATTAAGAGAGAGTTAATTTATAAATATTAGATTAGAGTGCACAAGATTTGTCGTATTTGTCAAATAAAATGGAGAAAACAAGATTATCTAATTTCGAAAAATTAATAATTTTTCTGAATAAAACGATAATATCGATTCAATATTTTTTGAATATCTAAGGATTTCTTTTTTTAGTACTTTAACTTTTTGCGAGAATATGGTACAAAAATGACAAATTTTTTGCATGAATCTTTCTAATAATATCAGAGTATAAAGACAATTCGACGTTAGAATGTAACAATTAATAATGCCTCATGTATGTTAGAGACAACGTACAATGCTTTGTTGATATTACTATTCTCTCTTTGAATAAATTATTTAAGGAATTGTTAATCTAATCTATATGCGCTTGTGTACTTTGTAACAATCCGTGCGATCGCGCAGAACCGAACCGCGAAAACAAATTGGAAAGTTGACGGATCGATACAAAAATGTAATATGCGACGTACAAATGTAAACACCGCCGGCCGACCGCGGAAAAGCAACACCGAATCACACCAAAATCGGTATATAAAAGGCGTCGCGAAAACGCCAAAAAAAGCAATCTTCCGAGACACTCCGCTGACTACAGTCTAAGCTCCGACAGCCGAAGTACCTCTCGAACACCACTACCAAAAGCACCGCATCCTAGATTCTCCTCGATACCGCTCTGCCGACTCGTTGGATTCATAGAGTCGACATCCTCGTAAGCTTGTTGGATACGTAAAGTCTACATCCTTGCTACCGCGCCATCGACTCGTTGAATACGTAGAGTCGACATCCTCGTAGACTTATTGGATACGTAAGGTCTACATCCGTAATACTCGCTCCGTCGACTCGTACACTGTTAAATCCGTGGTGTCAAATTATACTCAATTTGAGTTATTTTTAACCATTCCTATAAGTCGCCAATGCTCCTACCAAATATGTCGTTAATTTAACTAATGTAATGAAGTTAAATAATAACTTAAGAAATGTATTA
>NW_022639609.1:303761-304150 GCF_010583005.1 Odontomachus brunneus | reverse complement strand
CGGTAACTACATTGACAGCTAGGGCCATCTATGGGCAAATTCCGGTTTCACATTAACAGACCTGGTACACCCGCGCTCGAGGGGTCGCCAGACCGAAGTCGCATTTGTGCGACTTAACCACCTCCTACCGAGGCAGGACATCATAGTGCCATGAGTCCGCGATACTGCACCCGCTAGATACGCGCGGGCAACGCCAAACCGTGACGGCTCGACCGCTGCACGGTATCACGCATTAGGAGAACTGTCAATCTCTCGTCGAATAACGGATCTCGCCGCGACCAGATTTAAAGCTCCGAGCATAAACACCTCGCCGCGAGCGCGAGACAAGCAACGCGTCACAACACCGACCGCGTCCCGCGGCTACAAGAGGCCCCGGCGTTTCCGAACCA
>NW_022639609.1:302039-303751 GCF_010583005.1 Odontomachus brunneus | reverse complement strand
CTAAGGATTTCTTTTTTTAGTACTTTAACTTTTTGCGAGAATATGGTACAAAAATGACAAATTTTTTGCATGAATCTTTCTAATAATATCAGAGTATAAAGACAATTCGACGTTAGAATGTAACAATTAATAATGCCTCATGTATGTTAGAGACAACGTACAATGCTTTGTTGATATTACTATTCTCTCTTTGAATAAATTATTTAAGGAATTGTTAATCTAATCTATATGCGCTTGTGTACTTTGTAACAATCCGTGCGATCGCGCAGAACCGAACCGCGAAAACAAATTGGAAAGTTGACGGATCGATACAAAAATGTAATATGCGACGTACAAATGTAAACACCGCCGGCCGACCGCGGAAAAGCAACACCGAATCACACCAAAATCGGTATATAAAAGGCGTCGCGAAAACGCCAAAAAAAGCAATCTTCCGAGACACTCCGCTGACTACAGTCTAAGCTCCGACAGCCGAAGTACCTCTCGAACACCACTACCAAAAGCACCGCATCCTAGATTCTCCTCGATACCGCTCTGCCGACTCGTTGGATTCATAGAGTCGACATCCTCGTAAGCTTGTTGGATACGTAAAGTCTACATCCTTGCTACCGCGCCATCGACTCGTTGAATACGTAGAGTCGACATCCTCGTAGACTTATTGGATACGTAAGGTCTACATCCGTAATACTCGCTCCGTCGACTCGTACACTGTTAAATCCGTGGTGTCAAATTATACTCAATTTGAGTTATTTTTAACCATTCCTATAAGTCGCCAATGCTCCTACCAAATATGTCGTTAATTTAACTAATGTAATGAAGTTAAATAATAACTTAAGAAATGTATTATAAATTTGACTAAAATTTAGTTTATTTTTTATTATGTGCACGTTAATATAATCTTTGTTTTAGTAAAAAATGACTTAATATTATTTTAAATGGGTTGATTAGATGTGGTTGTTTTTTTAAACACATGTTTTGTGTTAAAATAGTAAATTTTGACACACATGATAGTTAAAAATAACTAAATATTATTTAACTCAAGAAATTGGTTTAAATTTGACCCTCCAATATTTAACAGTGTAGAGTTGACATCCGCGTAGACCTGTCGAATACGAAAAGTCTACATCCGAGACACCGCTCAACCGCCCGACGAACTCTGAATCGTCGGAAGTGGCATCCGCGCAACTCAACGTCATAAGATATCTCTCGATAGCGTACCAAGTATGTAAATATGAAACCGGAATTTTTGTATAGAAAATATACGTTTATTGTATGAAAATGATAAAAAATATTTTATTCGAAGTATTGCCCATCGCTAGCTATACATTTTTCCCACCTGTCTGACAATTTGTGGATGCCACGCCAAAAAACTGTTGCTCTTTTGAGGCAAACCAGTCATCGAGCCATTTTCGTACATTTTCGTAAGAAGTGAAGCGCTGCTTAGCAAGTGCGTGTCCCATCGATGCAAATAAATAGTAATCGGACGGAGCCAAGTCTGGTGAGTAAGCCGCATGCGAAAGTATTTCCCAACTAAACGCCTCAATCGTTTCCTTGACCAGTTTTGCTGTGTGTGATGGAGCATTATCATGAAGCAAAATCACTTTGTGTTGCCTTTTTTTATATTCTGGTCGTTTTTCACGCAAAGCTTGATTCAAATCGATCATTTGTTGTCGGTAGCGTTCAGTATTAACGGTTTGGCCAGGTTTTAACAG
>NW_022639609.1:274240-296629 GCF_010583005.1 Odontomachus brunneus | reverse complement strand
TTCCCATGGCTTTCAAACGTATGGAGACGGCTTCTCGTGTTACATTTAATTGATCCGCGAGTTGTTGTTGCGTTTGAGTGTTATCCTCATCCAACAATGCTTGCAATTCTCTGTCTTCAAACTTTTTCGGTGGTCTTCCACGTTCTTCGTTTCTCACGTCAAAATCGCCACTTTTGAATTTTTTAAACCACTCAAAGCACTGTGATTTACCAAGAGCATGCTCACCGTAAGCTTCGACAAGTATTCGATGCGATTCTGCAGCAGTTTTCTTCAAATGGTAACAGGAAATCAATGCTGTCCGCAAATCGTAGTTTCCAGGCACAAAATTCAACATGTTCAACGCTATTACAAACTATGCTGTTGTATGAAACTTGTATTGTTGTGAGTTGAAAATCTTTGTCAGAGATGTCAACAAAGAAATGGCGCCAATGACGCGGTTTGACGGTAACTACATTGACAGCTAGGGCCATCTATGGGCAAATTCCGGTTTCACATTAACAGACCTGGTACACCCGCGCTCGAGGGGTCGCCAGACCGAAGTCGCATTTGTGCGACTTAACCACCTCCTACCGAGGCAGGACATCATAGTGCCATGAGTCCGCGATACTGCACCCGCTAGATACGCGCGGGCAACGCCAAACCGTGACGGCTCGACCGCTGCACGGTATCACGCATTAGGAGAACTGTCAATCTCTCGTCGAATAACGGATCTCGCCGCGACCAGATTTAAAGCTCCGAGCATAAACACCTCGCCGCGAGCGCGAGACAAGCAACGCGTCACAACACCGACCGCGTCCCGCGGCTACAAGAGGCCCCGGCGTTTCCGAACCATCAGCGACAAACATAAACAGACTCGCACGGCGAGCAAAAACTCGACCATCAAACTAACGGCGTCGAGAAGCCTTGTAAATACGCATTGTACATAGCCATTTGAGTTAGAATAGATATCATTTAATACCTATATCACTGTCTCCACATTTATTACATCTGCCACGAATCCAAACCGCACCGACTCGCAGCATATCCCGCACCGAACGCAAATAGCATTACAACTTTCTTATACTAACGCTTTGTGATAAGGAAGAAATTGAAAAAAAGAGGACATTCTAATAAGCCATATCTATTTTTTATTCTTTCTTTATATTTTCTTTTATACTTTCTATATTTTTCTTCTTTCTTTTCTCTGATTTAATTGGAATATGCAACATCGGACCGTTGGGAGTTTCCTCAAACTCCGTTTGACAGATGGTGCCCATCAATGAGCTTTCCGGTGAAGGCGTCAAGGAACATGAAGAACGTTACTCTAAACTGGTGGGGTCGACGATCTCTTAGGGACAGGAGAGCCTATAGGAGACCTTGGAGTCGATGGAGGCGCTGCGGTCGATGGTCTCGGAGGCGGATCCAGCCCAAACAGCTCCAGTAGCTCTTCTTCTAACCAGTGTTGTTTTGCGGCCTTTCTAACTTCGATCTTTGAACACGGAGTTGAGACTGGAGCTAAATCGTCTCCTTCGGACTGCTCCTTCGGACTGCTCCTTCGAACTGCTCCTTCGGACTGCATGTCTCAAGTACCTACCTACGTCTCACGAGATTACTGAATGTCTTTTCGACATAAACTGGGCGCTTCTGTACCGTGGAATTCACTTCTTCAGCGTAAACGCTTAATGCAGCGCAAATCGATGTGATACCTACCTTCCCAAGTAAACTCGAGTCTCAGGATTCTTAATAAGTAATCAAAGGGAACGATAACGTGAGAAATCACCCGTACTGCCTTATATCTCCTTGCGCACCGAAATTTTCTCTTGAGAGAGTGAGTCGCGACATACGCCGCCTAACGGCGCGGCGGAGAAAATATGGCTAGAGTCACTCTAAGCAGAGTTTGGCCATTACGTGTGGTTTCGTCAAAATCCTGCGAGAAAGAGACATATTTTCAATATCTCTCTTTGTCTATCTTTTTTTAACCTAACCTAAATTACTGTCTAGTAATAGGCGTACTATGATTGGTTATTGTATGGTTTGGTTATTGTATGATTTGACGAAACATAGCGGACCAATCAAAAGTTTCTTATTAGCCAAACTCTGTTTAGAGTGACTCTAAAGCTCGTATCACACTATGAATTGGAAATTGAGGATTGCGGATTGAAGATTAGGTTTCGACAAATCAACGCACTTTGATCTTGGCCTGCTTGGCTCCAATTGGTCAAGTTCCAATCTTCAATCCGCAATCCTCAATTTCCAATTCGTAGTGTGACACGAGCTTTAGGCCCAGTTCCACAACCTCCAGTTAACTGGCTAGTTATTCCATTGGACTTGACCAATCGCATTTGACATTAAAAAGAGTTAATCAGAATTAACCAATCACTATTGGAATTTAACCAGTAGTTAAAATTAAACGGATGTTGTGAAACTTGGTCTAAGTCGTAATGTCGATCTACAACCTCGCTTTAAGCTTTAAGTCATAAGCAACTGACCAATTAAAATCGATTATTCTTGAGATGTAAGGAGAATTATTGATTGTGATTGGTTAATTGTTTAAGGTTTAAGCTTAAAGCGAGGTTACAGACCGACACTTACGTCTCACAAGGGAAACACGAGGTGACTACTCCGGGAATTTTGATGCGCTTTTACAGTCTGTTCTTGGGCGAAAAAGAAATCGACACGTGTCCGGCCGTTTCAGTCATAGTTTCGAAGAAATCAATTTTTTTAAATGACTCTAGTCGGTCGCGGTACACTTGATACGTTCGATTGTCACTAATGAACAGTAGCGGTAGCGCAGTAGGTCTGGGAACATACATATATTATCACTAGCATTAGAATTTCATTTAGAATTTAATTTAAAGGTAATTGCCTTGACCATGATTCTTAGTAATTATTTCTCTATATGACTATAATTACAAATACCAAACATTGTTTCCTCATTGTAATACAAATTTATTTCGAAAGAGCTTGCGTCATCAAAACGCATTGCTGTTGGCGCGGAGAAAAATCGCCGGTCTGCGAAAAATAATTCACGTGGAAATGTAAGCCGGATGGAAAGCGCAACGTGACGTGATACTCGCCTTTTCGCGGCAAATATAACGCGGCCGACGAACTTAATGTCCACTCCTGATTACCCTTGGTCAGCGACGAATGCAGTTGTACTGCTGCATTCGCACGAGGACGTTGTAGCCGTAGATATTAAGCTGTAAATCATGCGATTCGTTGTTTCGGCCGGGTCGTGCGCGCCGAAATGCGTCGCAAGGCAACAACCGTGACAGAAATTGAGATGACGCGCGGCTGCACAACAGCAACCCGTGAAATATCGCAGGTTGGTGAACTTGTTGGCGTTAGGAAAGTGAAGAGGAGAAAAATACTTCACGCCCCCTCTCATGGTGTGAAATATGAAGGACAACGCACGAAAGCATAAATTATGCCCGTCACGCGTAATTCGGTTAAGGTTGCGAAGTCAATCCTTTGAAAAAAAATAGGGTAAAATAAATAACATAATAGGATTGGATTTTGTAAATCTTTCATGAGAAAAAAAGGAAATGATGTAAAATGAATTTCCGAAAAGTTTGTAACTTTACAGAAATAAAATACATGTAAACTTAATAATATATTGCTATTATTCATTTCGGTCTTGGAAATATTCGTTTAAAAGATTTTTTTTTAATTTAAGAAAAAAAATAAAAATTTTTAATTTAAATTTGTTTTAAATTTAAAGAGTATAATTTTTAAAAACATTTTTGTCGATAAATCCCCAGAAACAAAAAATAAAAAAAGAATGTTAAATATACAATTTAAACATATATAACATTGTGATGAGAAACAATTTCTAAATTAAAGATTGATGAGGGGGAGGCAATATAATTTCTGTGAAATAAGTATTTATTTTTTATCGCAACAGAATTAAATACAATTACAATTTGTATGCAGCATAATTTTGATATCTCCAGGTAGAATACAAAATGATTTCAATGTCAAGATGATATTTTGACATTATTGTTATGAAATTGCCATGAAAATAGTCGTTTGACGTCAAAATGACATCATTATCATTTGATATCAGTTTGATTTTTATATGATTTTGTGTTTTACCTGGGTCTCTTATAGTTTCAGAAATAATAATAAAAATATGAACGATTATATTTTCTTTAAAGAAGGTTTCTACTCCTAGGAATTTTTTTTGAATGCTTTACTAAAAATCATACTTTAATTAAAAATACCTCTTATTAGATTCATATTACAAAGTCTCAGATATTTTTCAAATTTAATAGTTGCCAAATTTTCTTTATTAGTACAGACTCTCCTAATTAACAATGTCGATTTATAAATATGTTTCTCAAAAAATAGTAAATATGATAATATGATAATAAATTTGATATAAATTCAAATATAATTTCAAGAATATATGTCGTTTAAAAATTATTAAATTCTCCGTTACACATATATAAATTTGATATAAATTCAAATATAATTTCAAGAATATAATATCAATTAAAAATGATTAAATTCTCCGTTATATAAATCATTTTATTGAGATTTCTATTAAGAAAGGAACAGTTTCAGGCGAGTGTTCGAATCTTCAAGTTGTGTATCTCTCTATACAAGAAAATGGAAAAGTGTCGATATGTTTCTAGAGATGAATATTTTACTTTACTCAAAAGTATCGGTTGTATAAGACAGATACTTTTTGAAGACAGAATCGATGTGTTTCACCGGATATTGCGAGAGAGAGAGAGAGAGAGAGAGAGAGTAAAAGTACCTACGCGTATCCAATACCTTGAATCCACACTCACGAGATAAAGGAAAGTGTATATGCAGCATAGCATTCGCGCGCCACCAACGACACACTAGAATATCTCCCAATATTCGTTTTCCTATTTTCAATAACTTAGCGGGAGAGGTGAAGAGGCTTGCCTGGAAACCGATTCACGTTTGGTGAGACTGCGATGTAACAGTAGGGTATACGTGGAATAGGGAGATACATAATTCCCATTTTCCCACTCCAAAAGGTCTGCAAAATAATATAGAAAAGAGGAAAAGGAGAAAGACACATTGTTGCAGTCTAATTTTAGCAGCGCGCCACCGATATCTCCGTACCATAATAGCGCAACGTGTTGTATTACCTTCAAAAATTCTTACCAATATTTAAGTGATTAAAACCATTCTTGTCAAATTTCAAAAGAAATTTACTTGGTTCAACAAATTTGTCATGTTTGTCAAAATATAACAAAAAAGTGAAATTATCCAATTTTAAATGATTAATATGTAATTTTTACGAACAATTTAACAATTTTAATAATTACATAATTTTATTTAATAAGTAAATAATTTTATATAATTTCAGCGAAAAATTTTAATAATAATTTTAACAATGAAATTAATAAAATATCGACTCGGTATTTTCTTAGATATCTGTATACTGGGAGACACAATAATCTAATAAATGTTTAGTAAGTTTTATCAATAAAATGAACAACATCGATTCGACATCTTTTCAGGCATCTACATCTGAGAGAATAAACAATTGCTTTCATCAAAGGCTAAATTTTTTCTTAAGATTTTAAGAAAATCTATATTCTCTTATTTGAGAAATATTTTATACTTTTAATATAAATAAATGTTATTAGTACCTATAAATATTTCTTGTGTAAATATTTCGTGTGTAAATATTTCTTATTTCTTAAATATTTTTCTATTAGTTTGACAAGGACCTTTTGCACGGAAAAAAAATATTTGGTTGTATTAACATGAAGTTTAGTTGCCATGAATGAACCAACGCGTTTTGATTGAAGGAAACAAAGTTCTAAATTTATGGTCCTTAGGACTACAAATTTGGTTATAGAACCACGGAAATTCTACGTCCTTCGATCAAAACACATTAGTCCATTCATTAAAACCAAACTTCACGTTTATGCAACTAAAAATACATATACTTATAAGTGTTTGGTGTCAGAGTAGTTTTTCCCAGTTTTTTATAAAGGATTTTTGTTAGGTTTTTCATAATTTTATATTCTCTATGTATTTTTTTAATAATGTCCAAACTGCCTACAAAAATTTGATAGAGTAGAGACAAATCTTTTGCATCAACCCGATAGATTTTCCTTGAAACATCTGAGAGACAAACGACAGCCCGTTAAAGGGGTTGGTCGATGATCGGAGCGATCCACAGTCCAGCCTGTGGCTATCTCATGAGAAGGTTCTCGGAAAAGAAAAGCGTACACATGCCTATTCCTTACAGCCCGTCGCTATTCGACAATCACATCTAACCAGTTTCGCTTTTCCGCGCTTTCGTGCTCCGTCGAATTCGTTTTCCTCGGACGCGATGCTGCTTTCGTGTGGCGTGCGCCCTCCGTGACGTTTCTCTCCTTTCGCGACCACGAACGACGTCTCTCTCTCTCTCTCTCTCCCTCTCTCTCTCTCCCTCTTTCTCTCTCCCTCTTTTTCTCCCTCCTTTTCTTCACCCTAGTGAAACTTTATACATAAAACATTCCCGACCACGGGATCGTCCACTTTCACACGTACGCAAAACGTGTTTACGCATCCGCACGTGCGTGCGCAGATTTGCTGCATACCTGCATACACAAGTCGCACAAGTCCAGAAAGAGAGAGAGAAAGAGAGAGATAAACAGCAAAACGTCAAGCTCTCTCGCAGACTGGACATTCTGAAAGAAGAAGCGACGCATACTTATCAGGGATACGGTTCGATGCATTTTAACCGCCGGAGGACGATACGACCACCATGAGCCGGTGACGGCGACGTCGTCGGCGCTTTCGACATTTTAATGCGGGCTGCAATGTAAGCCACCCCGCCTCGGCGAAAACAATTTCACCCGACAAACGGGAACGCCGCGACGTGATATCTTAAAACGAGCAAATTATTTTATCAGGCTGCTCCTCCTCCCCTTCTTCTTTTTTCCTCCCTCCTTCTCTCTCTTCCTTTCTGTCTCTCTCTGTCTTTCTCTACTTCGCGAAACTTTGCTAACGCGCTCCAATTAATTTAGCAAATAAATGGAATTAAGCGGCAAAGCGCGCATCGCCCAATAGTCTCGTAGAACTTATGAGAAGCGGAATGCATGCGCACGCGCAGTGAATAATGAGCCTCGTGTTTAAATAGTATTTGATTTCAATCGATTTTTTCGATACCATTCGATCTCCCGATCACGTCTCCAAGATGTTTGAACACGCAGACGAAACGGTGGATTACTCGTACAAAAGAAGGGATCAATTTTCCTTTTTTCTCGCGAAGATGTTCGGGAGACGCGATTCGCTGTGTAGCACACCGAGAGTAAAGACTTTACGCTGAAACCGCGGTTAATAAAAGCGCGGGAGGTGCACGTAAAGTAACGGGGTCGTTGCGCCGGCGTGTGCACTTTATCAGACAGCGGTTCCGCGTCATAAAACGAAAGGATGTGCCCGTGCAGCTTTCTGAGTAATGTGTTTGTCCGTCAGTGACAAAAACAGACGATAAGTCCGCGGAAAGAAAGAGAAAGACTTTCGGGCTTATGACTGCCTGTGTCAGCTGATGTTATCGTCCTCGTCGTCGTGAGGACGAAATTTCCAACAGAAGAAAGACTTATTTGTCAATAACCATCCTCGGGTTATATTGGTCACGGCGTGACTCTTATATGAGGTAAGTGAAATTTTTTCGCAGAATTGAGAGAGTTACGTTTTGAAAGAATCTTGTTGCCCTGTGCTCTCCTAAGCGCAATCAATGTATTCTTCACTGAAATGCTTTACTGAACTGATGGTTCAGTCATAAGTATAGCACAGCAATTAGTAAAATATCAGTAAAAGGACCAGTTAATAGTAGCGATTATTCCCATCTTCCTTAAAGTAAATCAGTAAGAAAAGCATTTCACCGGTAATCAGTAAATATACCGATTTTCGTGGAAACACTCCCACTTGAATGCTTCATCTTATGTTTCACTGCTTTTCCTCAGTGGGAGAAAGATTTCACTGCAAGATTTGTACAGTACAAATTTGTTATTCGCTCTATCAAATTCAACTTTCTATGTTTCTTGCGATAGAATTACTGGCTTCCACGCGATTTGTGTGCAATAACACTGTTTATGTTTGCAAATTACATCAGTAACGGGAACAGTCACTACGATCAACTTATTTCAACAAGATTTTACTGTAAATAACTCGGAGACCGAGGCTAGATATCCTATATTTTAGAATTTCGAAGTTACAATTTCTCATATAACTAATTATTTTGACAGACTGTACAAACGTGATAGAGGCAACATTCTTCTATGTCCGCCATGACTCTGTTAATTAACTCTGTTTCATATATTTTGTTTTATAATAACCAAAATACGAATATACAGTAACATAGCCATCCTGATACCGAGTTCAGTTGTTCAGTAGCGCAGAGTAAGAAGGCTACGTATAAAATATGTATCCTGATTAGTAGTTCCAGAGTTTCCGCAAAACGTCTCCACAGCCTTTCTACCGGCCTTTAATTATGAGCCAACTTTACCTCGTCCGACCATATGCTCTATTTCAATCATTTTATAAATGAAAATTGCATTTATTAGCAGAAACAGTATATCATACCCTTGCAAGAAATTTTATTTTAGCTAGTAACACATCACTTAATTTTATTCAGTCACAATGATTTCGAGAGATTCTAAAATTTACCTTGCTATTAAATCAGTTTTTTCTATTTTTTAACTGTAATATTATTCTGATGTTAATAAAATTCAGGGAAAAGTATTTATGTTTTAAAAGAACGATTATGCGATTTTATTTATACTCACTATTCCTTTTAAAATAAATACATATAAAAACACATGAGCAACATATTTCAGAGCTTTACCTAATTTACTCATTATATACAGTATCAAATCTAATTTTCTGTTTAGTGATCGAATTAACGACTTTCATGCGCCCTAGTTGCGATTGTACCATTTGTGTTTGCAAAGTGCATCAATAATAGGAAGAGTTGTTACTATTAACTGATCCTTCCGTGAGATATTACTGATTGCAGTGCTGTACCTGTAACTGAAGCACCATTTATCAGTGTAGCAGCATTTCAATGAGAAATATAGTGATTGTACTTTAGAAAGTATTTTCTAAATTTTTTGGTGTAAAATTCAATTATGCTTGTTTCACTATACTTCCATTTTGCTTATTCCATTATGCTTATTTCATATAAGAATAAAATATATATTATTCTAATTAATTGAAATATTTTTTTACTCTTGTTATTCGAAGCGGCAATATTTTCACTACTGAGTAAATCTTTATTTTCGATGAAGTTTCACGCTAAGAAGTTTTTGAAATACCGTTGACGTTACTCACTTTGAAAAAGAACTCATTACTGTTAATAGACAAAAAGTAATGAGTTGTTACAATTTTCAATGCTTTCCTCACCAAGTTTCGAACATTTCTTTACGATTTTTTGTCGCACTTTTATGTAGATATCTACTTCAAGTATGGAAAATAACAATAAAAATGACGATTATATTCGTTACCGTTACCCAAAGAATATAATTGCATTCAGCTACAATTGCTGAAATACAAGTCAAGCCATCGTCAAATTGTTATTGAGAAAACTAACTTGTAACGATTACGGATTACAAATAGTTATTTCTCAACTCTGTTATTTGTTCAATGTATCGTGAAATCTTTGTAATAATGGCATGTCGTCACGATACAACAATATTCCATCGTACAGAAATTGCGGAACTCGACCGATTCAACGTGTTTTACCATCTCACCACGAAAAACAGCGCGATGAAAACGACGAACTCCCGAAACCTCACAAGCAATCGCGGCGAATGCGCGGCAAATACCGGAAATTTCTCCTTTGATCCTGCCTCACTCGAATATTAATTATACTCGAGCCGAAATCGACTCGAGCTTCGTAGTCGTAGAAACGCCGGATGGAGTGTGCAATTTTTAAATCCATCCTTCCGTCTTGCCAAATGTTACCTTCGCACGAAGAATGCTTTGATGTTCTGGAGGAAAAACTAAAAGAAACGCGCGTGTACGCGCGTGACGGGCATGAAATTACGTTAATATCGCTTTCTTCGAATCGCTAACCGCGAAATGGCTTGTATGTTGCCTCCACGCAAAGCGATCTAATAAAATTAGAAAGAAAGCCTTTCCTTAAAAACCAATAATTGAAATAGAAAAAATAAAACAAACTCAAATAAATTTTCATGACTTTCACGACATAAGGCATTCAATGACAAAAACAATACAATTGTTTAAATTGCATTTATAAGACAAATAAACTAGTAACATATAAATATAATAGTATTGAATTAATTACTAAATTTATAATATACAATAATGTGAATTTTTCGTTGCGTGGATGTATACAAAAATTTATTTAAAGTTACACTTATATTTTTATATTGCATATTATTTTAAGTAAGTTTCAATACTTTCTTAAATTATTGAAGATTATCTATGAAGAAAGTATACTATATGTATGCTATAAGTATATTAATAAAAGTATAAGTATACTAATGTATACTGGAATAATTCCTAAAATATGAATTATATGAAAAAATGTTTCCTACAAAAGTTTCACAGTATTTAATACTCTTTGCAATGGTATATTTCATTTTTTCAAATGTCAAATTTTTTACTGCCCCCCCTTCCAATTGTTACCTTCGCAAAATTTTTATTTCATAAAAATGAAAAAATTTTATTTTCCATAAAAATTTAATTTTTTTTAAGGGACTGTTTTAACTCCTAAACGTCGAGATAAGCCGATATAAAAAAATATGGGTTTCTTACTTTTTGATGCTCTACAACATATCCAAAGCGCATTAAAATCGGTGAAGGACAGTTGTATCATGTCCCTTGTAAGACAGAATGCAAGTTACAATCCCTATCTTTGCAATGTAACAAAATGGCTGTATAATATATTTTTTCGCAAAGTGCTACAATAAAAAAAATTGTAAATAAGATTTTAAAATTTTTCATGATCTAAAAAGATACAATAATTCAAAATCATACGATTTCAAAATTTTTTGAAAATATCTACTTTTTAAATCAATTGATAGAGGGGAAAGGAAATAAACCGCACATAAAAAATTTTTTTAACAGATAAAGAAATCAAATCAAATCATATTACTATATAATTACAAAAAATCGAATCCGATATGAAAAAGGGTAAATAAAAAATAGTCGATCCAATATGGCCGAATCGTATTTGAAAAATAAATTGAAAAATAAAAAAATATATTATATAACCTAACCATTTTGTTATAAAGGCTCGAAGATAAAGGCTGTAACCTGCATTCTGTCTTAGTGACACCATATATGTCAGCATAAGTTTTGAACCAAAACTAGTGAATCACCTCCCGGAACCTTCCCTTGTGAGTGAGAGAGTTAAAAATTGTTCCTCTTGGCGACGTGCACGTCGAACAGCGCCATAATCAAGCTCGATTTAACGTAAATTAAACTGACGGGAGAAACGTTTCCGCAACGACGTGGCTGATCGAAATATCGCGACGTATTCGATGGAGTGGGCAAACGTAGAGCAGAACGTATGTACCCGATTCGACTCACGCCCCTCGTCGTTTAATTGCAAATCCGGCGATCAAACATTTAATTAAAACGGAGTGCCCTACTTAACACTTGGAGCTGGCGGCAAAGCGGGGCTATACGCTGTAAAACAACGGTGTCGACGGGCTTATGGCTCAGCCCCGTTCCGTTTTATGATAATCGATCGCTCATAATTGCCGCTGTCGCGGCATTAAGCGCGCTCGTGTTATCGAAACGCAATCTCACCGAGTTAGAGAGATGTCTTGCCCTGGCAAATAGAGTCTCTGAGGTTTGAATATTTATAGCGGCTTAACGATCGAGAGAAAGATAGATAGATAGATAAAGAGAGAGAGAGAGAGAGAGAGAAAGAGAGAGAGATAGAGGCAGACTTGCGTAAACGTTCACTATGGTTTTAATTATCCGGCTAAGTCGATTCATTACACGCGTCTGACATTTCTCCGCTATTAATTAAATCACGTCTACTGCGTACAGTATCATTGAAATAAAGGATCCTTTCTGTTTATCGAGTGTTCGAATTAAAATGTTGAATAAAGCTAACTTCGCGTTCTCTCATGAACGATAATTTCGAGAGATAAAGGAGACCGGGATATGGCCCCAGGTATATGTTACTTATGTGCTTTTTTTAATATTTATTTTGAGAGAAATAGTGGGTGGAAATTGCGCAATGGTCCTTTTAGAACATAAATATTTTTTTCTTTGAGTTTCATTAAAATTGGAATAATATTTCTTAATTAATTTAAATTTCTTAATTTCTTAATTTTAATTAAGAAATAGAAATAGAAATAGAAATAGAAATTAAGAAATAGAAAAAACTGATTTAGCATAATATATAATGTGATAATAGCAAAATTTCGAACCTCTCGAAATTTTCTATTAATATTCTTCATCGTGACAGAAGAAAAGCGACGTGTTACAAGTTAGAATAAAATTTCTTGCAAGTATATGATATACTATTTCTGATAATAAATGCAATTTACTGCAACAGAATATATATATAAGCGGACGAGATAAAGTGGGCTCATAATTAAAGATCGGCAGGAGGTTTGTGGAGACTTCTTGCTCAGATCCTGGAACTACTAATCAGGATACATATTTTATATGTGACCTTTTACCCTGCGCTATTGGACAACTGAATCCGGTACTAGGCAAGATGGCTCTGTTACTGTATGTTCATATTTTGGTTATTACAAGACGAAATATACGATTAATAGAATCGTGGCGGGCGTTAATACATAGAAGATGGTTGCCTCTATTATGTTTATACAGTCAGTCGCAACAATTAATTGTTTGAGAAGTTGTAACTTTGAAATTCTAAAATATAGGACACCTAACCCCGGTCTTCTATATATTCTGTATTTCTATAAAGCACGCTGATTGAGAATTTTCTCAGAGAGGCCAAACTAATTAATCCTACTTCTTATAAATTCTTTTATTTTAAGAGAGAAAAAATAAAAATTAAGCACTAATTTTTAGAAAAATTAAACACTGATTATATGTGTGTGTGCTTTAATACAGGTTTTTTACAAGTTCTCAGTTTATAAGTCCTCAGTTAGACATGATAAGCGTTGTCATCAAATTTCTGTAGTTGCATCGTGATAGTTTCGACAGAATAAATACTAAATACTTCGACTGCAATTGATATTGAAACAGCAGAGTTACCATCAAGTACAGTAACGAACAAGTAGTTCATTACGGATGCTGTTTACTGTGCAGCAGATTTGTTATGCGAAAATCATCAAGTATTTTGGGTACACAAAATGCAGAAATTTTCAGAACTTAACTTTTTTGCTCTTTTTCTTGAAATCTATCACGTTGCCAAGTGATTTATCGATCTAATGATATTAAAATTTCTAATCTAATGATATTAAATTTTTATGGTTCTTTTTTAATTTATAAAAAAATATTTCTGAAGCTAGAATTTGGAATTTTTAATATGAACATAAAGGATTGCCATTTGGAACAAACCGCATTCCAAAAGCGCGTTTCTATTTCTGGTCCTGTTCTTGTTAGAAAAGAAACTTCTCTTATGGTAGTTATACTTTTTCTCGGGGTGGAGTAATTTCGAAAATTTCAAGGTCACCTTGTTTCTTGCTTCGGAGATATTCAAAGTAATGATAGTTAATAATTCGCTGTGTATAAACTTGTAAAATGCTTGAAGCAAGTAACATTTACTTGAATGCAGTATGCATATTCTGTGTGCATCAGCTTGAAATATTTCGCGTCGCATTTCCTCTTGTGACGCAGAAACGACATGGCGATTGAAATTATGTGAAATTATCTTTCTTCTTCTTTCATTCCACTATTCGAGTCGCGTGAAAGGGATTCTGTGGAAATTAGTATCGCGGTTGGCGTCATATCAAAGCATATTCAGGGAGCCGCAATACTGGATACCGGAGTCGGATGAAATATTATTCCGCATACACCCCATCTCGAATTGTTAACTCGCAGGCTACGACGTTCAATACAGCTCGAGCTCGACTTTTGAACTGGGCGGGAGAGCGACGTAAACGCGCGCGCGCGCACACACACACACACACACGGCAAGGAATGAAGAGACGGAATAATGCACGGCAAAGATCTTTTGAAATATCACTTCGAGATACCAGCTCACGTTTCTTGACATTTCACCCGAAACTGCTACGGAACGGAACAAAAACGGAAAACATTCTAACCTATCAACATCGAAAATTGTAAAATTTTCTGTGCCATGTGAAACCTACCTATCAAACAACAAAACGGAATAAAAACGGAATTATTCTGATTGGCTGACCCCCACCATATCTCTTTTCCATAACTATTTCGTTCCGTTATTTCTTTCTTCATCTAAACGCACTTTTACGCAAAAATAACTAGATTTCAACCTAGGTTCAACTAGGTTGAAATCTGGTTATTTCTGCGTAAGATAAGACTTGGTATCACTTTTATAGTCTTTTGGAATACATAAATCTATAGCAATATCCTGATTGGTCATTATATTGGTCTTAGTATGATATTTCTATAAGGGAATCTAATGGTAAAACTTAATCGTAAATTTGTTTACGGAAAAACGCTGAAAATCTTGCGAGATTGAGCGTTCTCGAAAAATAGATAAATAAATAAAAATAAAAAAATTGCATGTTCAAATAAGATATGATATTTTAAACAAAGAGAGGGAAGAGAAATTGCGCTTGTGTAATTAATTATTAAGTTGACGATTAATATGATATAATTCAATTTGAAATTGTTTAATGATTTCAACAAATTCAATCGAAGACCGTTCGATTGACGATCGATTTCAATTAATTCAATTAAAGAACGTTTAATTGATGATTTATATGAGTGTTGGGAATTGAAGATCATTTGATTAATAATTGATCGTTAATTGACGATTGATACGAGCAAACTGAATCGATTTCATCGACGATTATTCAGTGACGATTGATATTGAGCAGTGGTCTTCTCAACGCGGGTCTTCTTTACTTATCACATCTCAATCATCGGCATTTTCCATAATGTTACGATGGTCTCTCTCTCTCTGGGTATGAATATTATCAAACCAAAATATTACAAAACCAATTGTAACTTTGAGTAATCGAAATTGTAACTTTAAGTAATTTGATTAACTCGATTAAATTTGTTCATAGTGGAAAATGGATCTGATTGTCACTCTTTTACATAATGATTAAAAAAGATCTATATACTTTAACCTTTCTCAATTCATCCCACGGTTTCTCAAACCGAAGCAACATTTTTACTATTTTTTCTGTTTTTTCATTAAAAAACGTTTCCAACTTTAACAAGAAACTATAATTTATGCCAAAAATAATCTCTCTTTCTCTTTCCCCTCTCTCCCTCCCACCCTCCATCTCTCCCTCTCTCTCCCTCTCTCCCCTCTCCTTCTCTCTCCATTTCCCTCTCTCTCCCCCCCCTCTCTCTCTCTCTCTCTTTTAATATTATATTTTTATTATATAAAAGTCAGTCTTACGAGTCTTATGGATAATTCTTTTTTTTTGTAGAAAATAAGGTGAACTCAGAAAAGTTAATATTATGCACATTTTTACATAAATACAACTTTTAGAAGAAAGAAAAGAAATATTATATATATTTACACATAAAAGGGTTATTAACTTTTAAGTAAAGTCGTGCGAATGTAATTATTTATCTCATATTCAAAATGAATTGTCACATGTCTTTCGTGTAAAGGAAAGAAAATAAATTATTCCCGTTTTAAGATTTTAAATGTTTTATCAAAATTAGTAATATTATAAAATCAAGTACAATAAACACACATTGAATTAAAAAGATAATAATTTTTATAAACTTCATAATAATAACGTTAATCTCTCTCTCTACTTTACTTACTGTTGTAATATATATAACAACAATATAATTTGTAAATATAATCATTTTTGTTTCAAATGACTGATAAAGTTGACTCAAACTGTATAACAACTTAACAACAATGTCACAACAGTAAGTCTGCGTAAAGTAAAAAGAGTTTAACGTTATGAATAAATAAAATTAATTTGAATCAACTTAACTTAAACATTCATTTGGAATAAAAGCGATTATACTTATAGATTATGTTACGGTAATTGTTAACTAAATGCAAGGAAAATTTGCTAAATCCATAACATTTTTTACAATTAAAGAGAGATTGTGACTAAAAATTCTGAAACCAACGGATTAATAAAAATAGAGAAAATAGAAATTTACTCACCACGTTCAATTTTGAAAAAATGTTTGTAAATGTTACACGCGATGTTTCTGTTATGAACCATTTCGTATACTCATCTAATACGACACAAATAGCCTATTCTATAGAGAAGAATATTCTATATATAAAGAATATCTATTTTCATACTTATTACATAAAATATAATCTCTGTGACAACTGACTTTTAGATTCGGTCTCCCTATCAATCGCCAATTAAACAGCCTTTGATTAAATTTAAATTTAATCGTCGGTTAAACGGTCTTTAATTAAATTTGCTACCTTTAGTTGTTAATTAAGCGATCTCTGATTCTCGTCGCACATATCAGTGGTTAATTGAACGATTTTTAAATAAATTCGTTCAGATCAATTGGATATTCTTCAGTCAATTTTACTTGAATCAATCGTCAATCAGTTGAATTGAGACATATTTATTCAGATCAATTATTAAATTAGGAAAATTTTGATTTGAACGTTTTTACAATTCTGAGAATGATAATCTACTAATTATCAATTATCACTGAACGGCGCCGTTGATCGGGAAAAAATAAGAAAATTGAGCGTCAATGCTTCGCGGCTCTTTCATGACGGCATTCCCCGCCGATGCATTGTTGTTCTAATCGGCTTACTGCACCGAAAAGTGAGACACGGCGGGGCTTGTTTTCGTGCGCCGACAAATTTCGCGGAGCGCAACCCGGGTCACCGAATGCAAAGAGGATGTTCGAAGTTTGTAGATTCGAAGAAAGTACAAAGAAGAAGGAGAAATCAAATGGAGCAGTGAGCGTCCAAAGGGAACCTAAGCTGCTTACCGAGCCATTGAGAGGGCTATGAGGTCAAAGCTGCGCGCCCCGATGAAACTTCGCCCGCTATCTTTTTTGTTACTCTCTCGCGATGCTGCGCGCGAGACCCTGGTGGGAAAATTAATAGCTCGTTAGTCGACGGTCTTATTGTGTTAAGTGTAGGGGAAGTTTTTTTCCGCTGCGAGTAATATACAAAGTCATGAAGGGTCATGTGAGTTAATACAATTAATTCCCCGGGGGCTACATTCCACTAATAATGATGCAACATCGCTTATCTTGGAAAAAAATACATGGGATCATAAAGAGTTTTTTTTATTTGCAAGAGCCGTTGCGAAATGGTAATTGTGAATAATTATTTTTGCAAGAAGATAATAATGTTGACAAGAAATATTGTCGAAAATTTTTTGATATTTCTAACGTATCGCATAGTTCTCACATGGCACACGTCCTTTAAGTATCTTAATCTGGCATAGGATTGTTTTCCTTATTTATCTCAATACACTGAAAGTATTAATAAAAATTTATAAGAAAATATAAATATACTTTTAGTCCAAAGTAGAATTAACTAAAGAAATTATTGCAAATATATAATTATTGCATAATATTGCAGCATGAATTTACATAAAAATTTGTAACCATCCTGAAAATCAGTTTAAGAAATTAATATTTCGGAATTCTCTTGTCGATACTTGAACCTTTAAAAAATATATATATTTTAATTCGCCAAAAAATATAATTATTTGAATATACGAAAATACATAATTTTTTCAGTCAAGAAACAAGTAAAGTCATTAATAATTTCAAATTTTTGCAGTCTTATTACTTTGTTAAAATTATTACAAAAATTAGATATATCGGCATTTTTTTGTTCATGATTAGAGTTTGACAGAACTACTTATAGAAACTTTGATCTCCGCATAATACAACTAGAAATAAATAAACTACTTACATAAAACTTCTCTTGTACGTTCTATTTAATATAAAGAATCCAAATATAACGAAAAATCATTCTTATCTTATTCTTTGATATTTTAATCTGACCCACAACCTGAATTGAAAATAATCCCACAGCTTATCTTTTTGTTATATGACACATAGTTGAAATAGCCCAACTATATTTAAAACTCGTATTCCCACTAACTATAACATTTTTTAGCGTGTAAATCAGAAATTCTTGTTCCACTACCTTACAGGTAATACAAAATTAAAAATCGAGAGTAATCAAAACTGACGTTAGTGTGCCATATTAAGTTAATTAATACCTTTTCACTCAATTATTATTCTACGACGATCTTATTGACTTTAAAACAATTCTTTGTAACTGATATCTCAAGTGTGCACTGTTGAAATTCTGAAATATACATAATATACATAATAACACATAATACAAATATATATAACAATATTTAATAGACCATATTTAGTATCGCATTTCTCACTCTTATTTGGTCCTCTCCTCCTATAAGGGAACGTTGCGAAGTGTCACAAGAGAATGTGGTTAATGCGAGGTGAGAAATGGATACGGGACTGAAAATTAGTGTCACGACAATATTAATAGCCGTTTCAAACATATTCCCGGGTTATCGTTACTTGGCAAGAACGAGAAGCTTTCGCTCGGCGGCGGTCTCGTTTGTTGTTTCACCGTAGGCAGGGTACATGGAAACGTCGCTCCATTATGTCAGACTGAAGAATAATGTGGGGAACGCTGGTTATCAGCTTTATTCCGTTTTGATGAAAACTCTCCTTCCCATCGCGCGCCGATGATAAGTTACTCACCGGAAGGGAGACAAAGGAGAATAGAGAATGAGAGTGAAAGAGATCAAGCATTCCAGACATATATTATACAGGGTGTTTTTTTTAACTTGAGACTGCTAAATATCTCGAAAAATAAGCATTGTACGTCAAAAATGTTCCAAATAAACCCTCAATAGTTTCGAGGGCGCAATTCAATCCCACAAAAATTATCCACCTCCCGCCCCCCTTGGGGATGGGGCGGGGGGTAACTTTGAAATCTTAAATGGGAACCCCTATTTTTTATTACAGATTCGGATTCTGCATCCAAAAACACGTAACTTTTGTCTGAACTTTTTTTTTCTATTTCTGATAGATGGCGCTGCATTCGGCGAAAATTGGGTAATCTTCGTTTTCTTCAAAGGGAATCCCCTATAATGACGCTACGTCGAAGAAAAGTAACTTTTGTCGGAAACATCGAATTATCGTAAATATGTACGATAATTTTTTATCCGTTTAACACTAAATTTTGAAAGATCGTGAGTGGACCATTTGGAAATGACCACGTCGAAATGACGACTAAAACCTCTTGAATTTTTAACATCATTATTTGTATAACATTTGTAAAGGTCAAGGCCATTGGAGATTGTAACTTTTATTTTTATTTTTTAGTTAAAACGGATAAAAAATTATCGTAGATATTTACGATAATTCGAAAAAACATGTTTCCGATAAAAGTTACTTTTCTTCGACGTAGCGTCATTATAGGGGATTTCCTTTGAAGAAAACGAAGGTTACCCAATTTTCGCTGAATGCATCGCCATCTATCAAAAATAGAAAAAAAAAGTTCAGACAAAAGTTACGTGTTTTTGGATGTAGAATTTGAATCTGTAATAAAAAGTAGGGGTTCCTATTTAAGATTTCAAAGTTACCCCCCGCCCCATCCCCAAGGGGGGCGGGAGGTGGATAATTTTTGTGGGATTGAATTGCGCCCTCGAAACTATTGAGGATTTATTTGGGACATTTTTGTCGTACAATGCTTATTTTTCGAGATATTTAGCAGTCTCAAGTTAAAAAAAACACCCTGTATAGAGGAGACCGGGTCTAGATGCCTTATACTTCAGGATTTTGAAGATACAACTTCTCAAACAACTAATTATTGCAACTGATTGTACAAACATGATAGAGGCGGTTCTTCTATGTGATAATGTCTGCCTCTTATATTTTATTTTGTAATAACTAAAATAAACACAAACATAGTAACGTGGATATCTTGCCCCGGTATTGACAAGAAAACCCACACAAGTGTCCGCCTACGATTTTCTACTTCTTGTAATATGTTGTATTTTAGATCAAAATAACAGATACGTTTTTTATTATATGTATAAATAATAGAAATTATTTTAATAATTATAATAAAAAGAAGTGGTGGGGAAAATATTAACAAAAAAATTTTTTTCAAATAATTTCTGTAAAATACTTTTCAAACCATTCAACTTTTACTCAAAATATTATTTTTCTATCTCTTATAGTTTTCATTATATTCCCTTTGAATGGAAAGAACCGATTTTCTTCAAAAGAATATTTCACCCCCTAAACTTGCGAAAGAGCACATATAACAAAAAACGTATCTGTTATATTGATCTAAAGTACAACATGTTACAAGTTCATGAAACACTTGTGTGGGTTTCCTTGTGAGTTTAGTTGCGCAATAGCGCAAGATAAGAAAACCATATATAAAAGATGTATCCTGCTTAATAGTTCTGGGGTCTCCGTGAAAGATCACAACAGCTCTTCTGCCAATCCTTGGTTATAGGCCAACTTCACCCCGTTCATTCATATGCTCGATTTTAATTATTTTATGAATGAAAATTGCTTTTATTATTTGGAACAGGACATCATACACTTGCAAGAAGCTTCATTTTAGCTTGTAACACATTACTCGACTTTATTCTCTCATAATGGTAAATATAAATGGAAAATTTCGAGAGATTGGAAAATTTACTGTGTTACTATTAAATAATTTTTTTCTTTTTTCTTAACTGTAATATTATTTCAATTTTAATAAAACTTAGGGAAAAGTATCTATGTTCTATAAGGATAATTTCGTGATTTTATATTTGTTACTTACTCTTCCTCTCGAGATAAATACTAAAAGAAACACATGAGCAACATACCTAAAGCCACTCTCCCGATTTGTTTTGTTGGAACAGTTATTTCGATATTTATTAATAGGAAGTATATTAATCTCTTTCATATTAAGTCAGACTTCCTCATATTAACGGTAAATAATCTGGTGATTGCGTACATCACATATAGTATATATAATGCCCATGACAATCAAATATTCACTAAACTCTTATTCTTAACGGAAACTACCCTGTGAGAGGAAAAATTTCTAAAATATTAAGTTATGGTTTGAAGGAAAAAGCACATCTTCTCGCGAAACAATTTTTTTCTTAATGTAAAAATATATGTATTAATAGAGGTAAAAAAAATGTTATATGAATAAATATTTTTTATTTCAAAATTTTTTTTTCAAATATTTTTTATATATTTTCTTTCAAACACACATATATATGTACAATATATTTGTGTGTATGTGTGTGTGTGTATGTATGTGCGCGACTATGAGCTATAGTATATGAACAATTTTTCTAAAGATGTTATTTAATGTATTCAACTTGTTATACAGGGTGTCCCGTATCACCTTCACAATCTCTCGTGAGGACTTAGAGCGGATTGGGATGAACACAAAAGTCCTATACCATTTTGCGATATTCGCAATAATAGTCGAGATATTAATTAAAAAAGATTGGTGAATGATATAGTAGATGAGCTGTAATTGCGCTGTCTGCTGTTGTATACTTGTACATTAAGTCAAACCGAATAAAAAAGTCCTCTACCATTTTGCAAATAACAACATAGATTTTTAGATATTAATTAAAGAAAATCTGTGCATTATGGTACATAATCATGTAACAATTTTCTTTGCGAATATCGCAAAATAGTATAAGACTTTTGTGTTCACCTCAATCCGCTCTCCTCACGAGAAATTGTAAAGGTGATACGGGACACCCTGTATATACAGGGTGAGGAAAAAGTATGGAAACCCTGAAAAATCTCAAAAAATATAAGTTTTACAGAAAAATGTTTCAAATAAAAGTTGTAGAATTTAAAAAGGTCTGTTCAATAGTCTCATCAGTTTGACCCTGGTTGGCGTCGTTAAAGTGAAGTCAAGTCACTTTGAATTTTTTAAATGGAACACCCCATATATTATTACATATTCTTACAGCTTATCTCGAGAGCTTTCCAAAAAACTATAATAAAATATTTTTTCGTTAAGAACTTTTCGAGTAATAACACTTGAAATTTCCAGCACTTTGACATAGAATACAAAATATCTCGTAAAATATTCTTCTTTCGGTTATCTTGTCTTAATGCTTTTTTGCACAGAATAATGAGACAAATTAATTGGCTTAAAAACAAAACAAAAAATTTTTTACATAATAAATATAAAAATTTTTTTGTGCTTTTTTTAACTCAATTAATGTGTCTCATTATTCTGTACAAAAAAAGCATTAAGGAAAAATAATCGAAAGATGAATATTTCACGAGATATTTTGTATTCTATGTCAAAGTGCTGGAAATTTC